>NC_042969.1:85230279-85296703 GCF_901001165.1 Salmo trutta | reverse complement strand
CTCCCTCCTCTGCTCCCTCTCCCTCCCTCTCCCTGCTTGATGCCATTTTGCCTCTGTTTGTCCTTGGCTCTCACACACACTGCCAACATTCTGTCTTAACCATTTAATAAGACCTGAGACAACTGACATATAGTCAAAATCATTTTTTTCTCTCTC
This sequence comes from Salmo trutta, assembly GCF_901001165.1. Classification (NCBI taxonomy): domain Eukaryota; kingdom Metazoa; phylum Chordata; class Actinopteri; order Salmoniformes; family Salmonidae; genus Salmo; species Salmo trutta. The sequence continues at coordinate 85,296,547 of NC_042969.1, read as the reverse complement.
TCTCTCTCTCTCTCTCTCTCTCTCTCTCTCTCTCTCCCTCCCTCCCTCTCTCTCTCTTTCACTCGCACTCTCTCTCTTTTCCCCTCTCTCTCTCTCTCTCGCTCTCTCTCTCTGATGAATATTACTAGCTATGTCTAGGGTACCATAGAAAGGTAATTTACTGCTGAAAAATACAGTTATATGACAATGCAACAATATGACATAGTGTTTACATACGAGGATGAGCAGCATGTCATTTTCATATTGTATACATGAAACATAGTGAATTCATCAGTTCAGTTCCTCATCATTGGATAACATTAAATTGGCAATTTTTTCATTTCAGGTGCAGTGACTGTGAATGATGGAGAATGTTGTGCCTTTAAATGTCACAAGCAAATCAAAGGCCACCCCTTCATTCAGCACCTGTTTTTTGTTATGACTGCACCCAACAGCCAGAAGACAAGTATTAGACATTCACAATGGCATGCACGAGTGGCCTGGGGGCACATTTTGTTTTATAATAATAGATAGAGGGAACATAATTGCAAGGTGAAAATAGACGCCTTGTCCTTCATCTGAATGATGGATGAGGTTTCAACTGGGTTGCCACGTTCTCTACATCTGAGTGGATTCAGACTGGGTTGGATTCAAACTGGGTCAGATTCAGACTGGGTTGGATTCAGACTGGGTTGGATTCAAACTGGGTCGGATTCAGACTGGGTTGGATTCAGACTGGGTTGGATTCAAACTGGGTCAGATTCAGACTGGGTTGGATTCAGACTGGGTTGGATTCAAACTGGGTCAGATTCAGACTGGGTTGGATTCAGACTGGGTTGGATTCAGACTGGGTTGGATTCAAACTGGGTCAGATTCAGACTGGGTTGGATTCAGACTGGGTTGGATTCAAACTGGGTCAGATTCAGACTGGGTTGGATTCAGACTGGGTTGGATTCAGACTGGGTTGGATTCAGACTGGGTTAGAGTCAGACTGGGTTAGAGTCAAACTGGGTTGGATTCAAACTGGGTTGAATTCAGACTGGGTTGGATTCAGACTGGGTTGGATTCAGACTGGGTTGGATTCAGACTGGGTTGGATTCAGACTGGGTTAGATTCAAACTGGGTTGGATTCAGACTGGGTTGGATTCAGACTGGGTTGGATTCAGACTGGATTAGATTCAGACTGGGTTGGATTCAGACTGGGTTGAATTCAGACTGAGTTGAATTCAGACTGGGTTGGATTCAGACTGGGTTAGAGTCAGACTGGGTTGGATTCAGACTGGGTTGGATTCAAACTGGGTTGGATTCAGACTGGGTTGGATTCAGACTGGGTTGAATTCAGACTGGGTTGGATTCAGACTGGGTTGAATTCAGACTGGGTTGGATTCAGACTGGGTTGAATTCAGACTGGGTTGAATTCAGACTGGGTTGGATTCATACAGGGTTGCCACTTTCTCTACATCTGAGTGGTGGCAAAATAGGACATTTTATTCCAAAACATTGAGCATCTCTCAGCACAGCTGTCAAATGTGTCTGGAATTTCACTGAGAAATTTGATTTTTGCTTAAGCATAATAGGAAATAAAAACGTATTACAACCAATTTATCAAAATTGTCAGTGTGACACTTATATTATTCTCAGAGCAGTTTCCAGTGGTGAGACTGCGACTGTGTCACACTAGAGATAAGCCCTTCAAGAACAATATCTCAGGTCCAATGCCAAATGAACCCCCTACTCCCGCTGGTATTGCAAACTACTTTAATTCTTTTTTTTCATTGGCAAGATTAGCAAACTGAAAAAATGATTGTTGTCTATCTACAATGACAAGCCACCTGGGTCTGACAACTTGGATGGAACATCACTGAGGATAATAACGGACGATATTGCCCCTCCTAACAAGCACAACACTTACACAAATGACTGATGATTGGCTGAGATAAATTGATGATAAAAACATTGGGAGCTATTTTGTTAGACTCCAGTGCAGCTTTTGACATTTTTGAATATAGTCTGCTGCTGGAAAAACGCATGTGTTATGGCTTTACACCCCCTGCTATATTGTGGATAAAGAGTTACCTGTCTAACAGAACACTGAGGGTGTTCTTTGATATAAACTCACAACAGAATCCAGGTAGAATCAGGAATTCCCCAGGGCACCTGTCTAGGCCCCTTACTTTTTAAATCTTTACTAACGACATGCCACTGGCTTTGAGTAAAGTCTGTGTGTCTATGTATGCGGATGACTCAACACTATACACGTCAGCTACTACAGCGAGTGAAATTACTGCAACCCTTAACAAAGAACTGCAGTCAATTTATGAATGGGTGGCAAGGAATAAGTTAGTTCTAAATCCTTTCTAAACTAAAAGCATTGTATTTGGGACAAATCATTCACTAAACCCTAAATCTTAATTAAATATTGTACTGAATAATGTAGAAATAGAGAATGTTGAAGTGACTAAACTGCTAAACTGTCATGGTCAAAACATTGATACAATAGTAGCTAAAATGGGGAGAAATCTGTTCATAATAATAATAACTCTGCCTTCCTAACAACACTATCAACAAGGTAGGTCCTACAGGGCCTCGTTTTGGAGGTACCAAGCTGTCTGTTTAAACTACTAGCACACAGCTCAGACACCCATGCATACCCCACAAGACATGCCACCAGAGGTCTCTTCACAATCCCCAAGTCCAGAACAGATTATGGGAGGCGTACAGGACTACATGGTACTCTATTCCACATCAGGTAACTAATGCAAGCAGTAGAAACAGATAAAAATACACCTAATGGAACAACAGGGGCTGTGAAGTAACACATATACACCAGTGGACGTTCACATGGAATTTGTATTGTAGATATGTCGTAGTAGAGTAGTGGCCTGAGAGCACACACTTAACCCTTTTCACAACACATTATGAAATATAATGTCATTAAATATTTTTTATTGTATATAACTGCCTTAATGTTGCTGGACCCCAAGAAGAGTAGCCACTGCCATGGCAGGAACTAATGGGGATCCATAATAAACCCCAGGAAGAGAAGCTGCTGCCATGGCAGGAACTAATGGGGATCCATAATAAACACCAGGAAGAGTAGCTGCTGCCTTGGCAGGAACTAATGTGGATCCATAATAAACCCCAGGAAGAGTAGCTGCCTTGGCAGGAACTAATGGGGATCCATAATAAACCCCAGGAAGAGTAGCTGCTGCCTTGGCAGGAACTAATGGGTATGCATAATAAACCACAGGAAGAGTAGCTGCTGCCTTGGCAGGAACTAATGGGGATCCATAATAAACCCCAGGAAGAGTAGCTGCTGCCTTGGCAGGAACTAATGGGTATGCATAATAAACCCCAGGAAGAGTAGCTGCTGCCTTGGCAGGAACTAATGGGGATCCATAATAAACCCCAGGAAGAGTAGCTGCTGCCATGGCAGGAACTAATGGGGATCCATAATAAACCCCAGGAAGAGTAGCTGCTTCCTTGGCAGGAACTAATGGGGGATCCATAATAAACCACAGGAAGAGTAGCTGCTGCCTTGGCAGGAACTAATGGGGATCCATAATAAACCCCAGGAAGAGTAGCTGCTGCCATGGCAGGAACTAATGGGGATCCATAATAAACCCCAGGAAGAGTAGCTGCTTCCTTGGCAGGAACTAATGGGGGATCCATAATAAACCACAGGAAGAGTAGCTGCTGCCTTGGCAGGAACTAATGGGGATCCATAATAAACCCCAGGAAGAGTAGCTGCTGCCATGGCAGGAACTAATGGGGATCCATAATAAACCCCAGGAAGAGTAGCTGCTACCTTGGCAGGAACTAATGTGGAACCATAATAAACCCCAGAAAAAGTAGCTGCTGCCTTGGCAGGAACTAATGGGGATCCATAATAAACCCCAGGAAGAGTAGCTGCTGCCTTGGCAGGAACTAATGGGGATCCATAATAAACCCCAGGAAGAGTAGCTGCTGCCTTGGCAGGAACTAATGGGTATGCATAATAAACCCCAGGAAGAGTAGCTGCTGCCTTGGCAGGAACTAATGGGGATCCATAATAAACCCCAGGAAGAGTAGCTGCTGCCATGGCAGGAACTAATGGGGATCCATAATAAACCCCAGGAAGAGTAGCTGCTTCCTTGGCAGGAACTAATGGGGGATCCATAATAAACCCCAGGAAGAGTAGCTGCTGCCTTGGCAGGAACTAATGGGGATCCATAATAAACCCCAGGAAGAGTAGCTGCTGCCATGGCAGGAACTAATGGGGATCCATAATAAACCCCAGGAAGAGTAGCTGCTTCCTTGGCAGGAACTAATGGGGATCCATAATAAACCCCAGGAAGAGTAGCTGCCTTGGCAGGAACTAATGGGTATCCATAATAAACCCCAGGAAGAGTAGCTGCTGCCTTGGCAGGAACTAATGGGTATGCATAATAAACCCCAGGAAGAGTAGCTGCTGCCTTGGCAGGAACTAATGGGGATCCATAATAAACCCCAGGAAGAGTAGCTGCTGCCTTGGCAGGAACTAATGGGTATGCATAATAAACCCCAGGAAGAGTAGCTGCTGCCTTGGCAGGAACTAATGGGGATCCATAATAAACCCCAGGAAGAGTAGCTGCTGCCATGGCAGGAACTAATGGGGATCCATAATAAACCCCAGGAAGAGTAGCTGCTTCCTTGGCAGGAACTAATGGGGGATCCATAATAAACCACAGGAAGAGTAGCTGCTGCCTTGGCAGGAACTAATGGGGATCCATAATAAACCCCAGGAAGAGTAGCTGCTGCCTTGGCAGGAACTAATGGGGATCCATAATAAACCCCAGGAAGAGTAGCTGCTGCCTTGGCAGGAACTAATGGGTATGCATAATAAACCCCAGGAAGAGTAGCTGCTGCCTTGGCAGGAACTAATGGGGATCCATAATAAACCCCAGGAAGAGTAGCTGCTGCCATGGCAGGAACTAATGGGGATCCATAATAAACCCCAGGAAGAGTAGCTGCTTCCTTGGCAGGAACTAATGGGGGATCCATAATAAACCCCAGGAAGAGTAGCTGCTGCCTTAGCAGGAACTAATGGGGATCCATAATAAACCCCAGGAAGAGTAGCTGCTGCCATCGCAGGAACTAATGGGGATCCATAATAAACCCCAGGAAGAGTAGCTGCTTCCTTGGCAGGAACTAATGGGGATCCATAATAAACCCCAGGAAGAGTAGCTGCTGCCTTGGCAGGAACTAATGGGGGATCCGTAACAAATACAAATACACATGGTGACACTTTCTAGCCTACAGAGGGGTAAGGTGTAGCTATTACCATTTGGCTTACACCTGTCAAATCCTCTCAGAGCTCCATAAGGTGTAGGGCAACATTTTGACATATCCCTCTTGAACAATATGAATGACGTGCTTCCAACCTGCCAGTGAGGCCCATACATGCTCTCTACTCTCCTGTGTGCATTCCATAGCCTAAATGAGACATGTAGGATCTTGAGTAGCTGCCAAGAATCAACAACCCACGCTAGTCTGCCAGTAGCATCCACCTAGGTCCTACAGTTAGCAAGTCTGAAAGTCATAGTTTTCTAGATCCGACTAGTAGTTGAACGCAGCATTTGGTTTTTTTTAAACGCGCTTGTCAGATGATGAGTTGGGAAGAGGAAGGAAAGAGCGCGTTTGAGGAGATGTAAAAAAAAAAAAAAAAATGTAGTATTATTATAATTTTTTTGTTGTTGCAGTCGCCCCTCCCCTCAGCAAGCGTTTTACCCTATCTGGTGGCGGTCCTCATTTGTAATTCCTGCACTCTCTTGCCAGAGAGTGTTCGCAGTTGTACATTGGACCCCGTGCCCAACGAATGGGTGGACTTTTACCGTAAGAGCGAACGAACCAGACGGAATGTGAGAGCTGGAGAGCTTTGTCGGAGACGTCGAACAGGGACACCTGACGCGACAGTCTCAAGCGCTCTGCGTTCTCATGCGTATGTAGCCTATGTTTAAAACCTGTTCTACCGTAAAAGGCTGTAGGAATGTGGGATATATGTCAACGGTGAGTAGGCTTGTATGAACGACTTATATATATATATATATATATAGTTAACTGGGCTGGTTTTGCAATGTATAGCCTAGGCTATTTCTGTGCATATTATTGCTTCCAAATTGGCTGCAAAGAGACTAGATTGACTTTGCTGAGCGATTAGTGTTTTTCGTCCTCGGTTCAGTTTTGGTTCAGTTATTATTTTTTTTAAATCACTGCCAAACACGATTTTAAAACATTAAATGCATTGTGGTTTGAATTCTGTAACATAATAAATAAATACACAAATGTCCCATGATGGTAGTGACTGTCCATGACTGGATCACTTAACCATCAGTAATTCACATTACATAATAAAATATTTAAGTTGTATATATTACCTTTTGTTGTATTTGATGAGTTATTTAATTCCAAATCATCATCTCATCTCTATAGAGGTTCTGCATATGCTGTCTGACAAAATCACTATTTTAGTATTTCTTCAAAAATAAATAAGGCATACTTTTATGATTGCTGAATACCAACTATCAATCGCTTTGACAACTGCTCGTTGAACATCTCATTCCAAAATCATGGGCATTAATATGGAATTGGTCCCCCCTTTGCTGCTATAACAGCCTCCACTCTTCTGGGAAGGCTTTCCACTAGATGTTGGAATATTGCTGCGGGGACTTGCTTCCATTCAGCCACAAGAGCATTAGTGAGATCGGGCACTGATGTTGGGCGATTAGGCCCGGCTCGCAGTCGACGTTCCAATTTATTCCAAAGGTGTTCGATGTGGTTGAGGTCAGGGCTCTGTGCAGGCCAGTCAAGTTTTTCCACACCGATCTCGACAAACCATTTCTGTATGAACCTCGCTTTGTACATGGGGGCATTGTCATGCTGATACAGGAAAGGTCATTTCCTAAACTGTTGCCACAAAGTTCGAAGCACAGAATAGTCTGGTATGTCATTGTATTCTGTAGCATTAATATTTCCCTTCACTGGAACTAAGGGGCCTAGCCTGAACCATGAAAAACAGCCCCAGACCATTATTCCTCCTCCACCAAACTTTACAGTTGGCACTGTGCATTGGGGCAGGTAGAGTTCTCCTGGCATCCGCCAAACCCAGATTAGTCCGTTGGACTGTCAGATGGTGAAGCGTGATTCATCACTCCAGACAACACGTTTCCCATGCTCCATTGTCCAATGGTGGCAAACTTTACACCACTCCAGCCGACACTTGGCATGGTGATTTTAGGCTTGTGTGTGGCTGCTCGCCATGGAAACCCTTTTCATGAAGCTCCCAACAAACAGTTCTTGTGCTGACTTTGCTTCCAGAAGCAGTAGGAACTCGGTAGTGAGTGTTGCAACTGAGGACATAGGTTTTTTTACGTGCTACGTGCTTCAGCAGTCGGCGGTCCAGTCCTGTAAGCTTGTGTGGCCTACCACTTCGAGGCTGAGCCTTTGTTGCTCCTAGATGTTATTGTGAAGTGGAAACATCACTTACAGTTGAGCAGGGAAGCTCTAGCAGGGCAGAAATGTTACGAATTGACTTGTTGGAAAGTTGCCATCCTTTTGATGGTGCCACGTTGAAAGTCATTGAGCTCTTCAGTACAGGCCATTCTACTGCCAAAGTTTGTCTATAGAGATTGCAGGTCTATGTGCTCGATTTTTTTATACACCTGTCAGCAACGGGTGTGGCTGAAATAGCTGAACCCACTAATTTGAAGGGGTGTCCACATACTTTTGTATATATAGTGTAGCTTGTGAAGAAACTGCTCTCTCTTTATCTCCTCTTGATTGCGCGTTCTTATGTCGCAGGTGTTAAACACAGACCGGACTGTGCAATGGATTATGGTTATCGTAGTTAATTATCACGTTTTCTGTGGTAAACTATGTAGAACATTGCAATGCCTGTTGGAAACTACAACTCCTTACTACATGGTGCAGTTTGGGCATGATCGGATTTATTTCTAGAGAAACTGCAGCACAATGTGCGCATTGAGCTCACGGGGAAAAAAAATGGAATTAGAATAATTTGACCCACTTCGGTCAGTTAGTTGTTTAATAAAAAATGGAAGAACATCATAAATATCTCCCTGAACCTTTTTTTTCTTTTTTTTCTTACAGTAAAAGAACCCATGTTTCCCTGACAACATGACGACAGATCTGAGCCTGACGTCCCTCCTGAATGTGTCTGATCTCCACAACGTGACACGAGGGGGATGTTCCTTGACCAGAACAGGATTCCAGTTCTACTATCTACCCACCGTGTACATCCTGGTGTTCATCACCGGCCTGGTGGGGAACAGTCTGGCCATCTGGATGTTTGTCTGCCACATGAGACCCTGGAGCAGCATCTCTGTGTACATGTTTAACCTGGCTCTGGCTGACTTCTGCTACGTCCTCTCCTTGCCCTTCCTCATCTTCTACTACTTTAATAAGACAGACTGGATATTCGGGGACGTTCTCTGCCGACTGCAGAGGTTTATATTCCATGTCAATCTGTACGGCAGCATCCTGTTCTTGACCTGTATCAGTGTCCACAGGTACACAGGAGTGGTCCATCCGCTCAAGTCTCTGGGAAAGCTCAAGAAGAAGAACGCCGTGCTGACCAGCGCCCTGGTCTGGGTCGTGGTCATAGCGGGGATCTCTCCCATCCTCTACTACTCTCGGACGGGGCAGAAACGGAACGCCACCACTTGCTACGACACGACTACGGAGGATGAGCTGCCGGGTTACTTTATCTATAGCATGTGTTTGACCGTGTTCGGCTTCTGTATCCCCTTCATTCTCATCCTGGGTTGCTATGGGATGATCGTCAAGGAGCTGATCTGTAACGACATGAACAACGCCCCGTTACGGCGTAAATCCATCCACCTGGTGATTATCGTGCTGGCCGTGTTCGCTGTGTCCTACCTGCCCTTTCACGTGATGAAGAACCTGAACATGCGAGCCAGGTTGTACTTCCAGGTCCCGGACATGTGTGCCTTTAATAACTGCGTTTACGCCACCTACCAGGTGACGCGGGGGCTGGCCAGCCTCAACAGCTGCGTGGACCCGGTCCTCTACTTCCTGGCTGGTGACACATTCAGGAGGAAGTTCTCCAGAGCTACTAAAAAACAATCCAAGAAGGGGGAGGAGCTCCCACTCCAGTCCAAGAGTGAAGATACTGCGCTCAACAGCCTGCCAGAGTATGTCAAGAACAGGGATGGGCAGCTTTGAGACAGGGCTGGGTCTGGGTCCAGGTGGTCTCTCTGAACCTCTATAGGGCCTTTGTGTGTGAATTTGCTGTGAATTGGTGCTGTGGACCTTGCAGGCTGTGTGCACTGTGGATAGAAAGATCTGGGTGTGAATCGGACAAAGCTGATGGCAATGGGTAGTGTCTCTGTAATGTCGTCACTACTGTAGGTAGGTACTGTATATTCTGAATGTCAACTAGGTGCTCTTCCATCTATAACCAAACGGACGGAGAATGTAATAGGTTGAGCTCCTGTAAACAATGGTCTCTTGTTCCTCTATCCAACCAACACGAATGTGTTTTGTAATGGAGAGAGGGCTGTGTTAGCCACCTAGCGGATACTCCATGATCCCTGCCTACTAGAAGTTGGACTGTGATGGCTAGGTGAGACACCAGGGATGACTGAGATACATTTACCTAGAGTTTGGACCTTTATGACTGCTCTGTGGAGGTTGACATACAAAGATTACAATGCACTGTGCATGTTTTAATTCTCAGACTTCTACAAATTAAATGAACCCCAAAGCTGACTGCTATTCCCTTCTCGTTTGTTCTCTGTCCTCATGGATCTTACTGTCATCAGTGGTTTAGCCTCTGGACCCAAATGTAAACTTTTTTTTTCTTCTTTTTTTTTTCAGTTGTGATCCAATATTTGCATCGCTAAAAATAATTGCAAAAATACAATCTGAAACTATTTTTAATGCTATATTGATTGTGTAAATGTAGCAATTACTGTCTACGACAAGGGAACAACATTCCCACCTTGTTCATTGTAAATAATGATGATTTTTGATGAAGAACTTGAAACTCTTGAAACTCACTGGCTTGAGACCACAGAATCATCCAAAATAGTGCTGCTAATAGATTTATATTGAAAATATTGTGATTGAAGAAAACATTTTTAGAGATGAAATTATAATTTTTTTTTTTTTAAATTCATCATAATTTCTACTCACTTTATACCAGGTTGAAGTTGTTTTTATGAAAAATTACTCCAGTCTGAAGTATTATAATATTTTTCACCATGACCCACTCAAAACCTCGCACCACCCAAATTTGGGTCGCGATCCACCAGTTGAGAATCGCTATTCTGTGGCGTTACTCTGTGTGACAGCTACATTAACGCCAGCACTTTCTTTATGTGGTCGTTCTGTTTCAGTACTGTCACTGTATCTCTATGGCGTGACCTGCGTGTGTCCGCGGTCTATTTATTCTACATAATATGAAGGGTCTATATACTAGTCTCATGTGAATAGAACACAATACAGTAATATGCTGTAATATACTGAATGTGTGTTGTAGGATTACTGTACAGTACATGGTGTCAAGCCTGGGTATGTTTTTTAATTTTTTAAACAAGACTCATCCATACTGTTAAGTTATGAGCCCAGTGTTATTATCAGCAGGCAAGTTAGCAGTGACAAACCACGGCAGCCATCTTCTGTCAAGTGTTGAACTGTTTATATGCATGCAGAGAAGATTGAATGGCAGGTGACCGTAAAATTAGAATGAGTAGAACAGACATACCCATTGGAAGCAACGTTACATGGTGTGCAAAGCAAGCGTCAGCTATATCAAGTGTCATTGGCATTGTTAAATCACATTGGATGATTTTTCACCTCTCAGTGTTCTGTACACACTACAAATTAAAACATGTCTCTCTTTTAGCCACCTTTTCTTAGTAGATCAGGTGAAAATAGCTTCTAGAACCCTGTAACTATGTACAGTAATAGCTTCTAGAACCCTGTAACTATGTACAGTATGTTATTCTACTTATCTGGTCCGTCTTCTTCCTAGTGGAGCCATTTTATTTCTGACTGTTCCTGAACTGGGCAGCAACTCTAGCAGCTCCACAGATGTTTATAGTATATGGTAGTATTGTATGTGGATAGACTGATAATTGCATGAAATGCATAAGTTACCCCCCCCCCCCCCCCCCCCATCCATATTATTGGGAGATCTGTAGACCTGATGAGGAAGTGAATGATATGATCCTATATGCCTTCTATACAGATCTGTGAGATCTGTACATTTGCTGCTCAGGTCAGTGGTTCTCATGTTGTACAGCATTTTGTGGCACCAGTTGTGAATGTGTGAATAAATGTTTTATATAAAAACATGTAAAAGGTTATCAGGTGAATTTGTTTTTCAAATATTTTTTTAAACTCTGCTTTTCATCTACTTTGTATATAGTGTGTGTGTTCTCTCTCCTCTCTCATGTATATGTTACCATTACTCAGCATAAGCAGGCCTTTATTCCCTGTTAATCATTCCAGAGGGAAATGCAGAATACAAGATTGATTTATTACACTGAATTCAACTCTTGATTCTAAGTGACTTGGCCTTGTCTCAAACTCTCCGTGACAAAGATCTGAGATAGTGGATCAAAGGTTTTGAATAACTTTCTATTCTGCATCCACCAACTATCAATAACTCAATGGGTTGTACTGTTTATCCAGTTTATGGCTGGTGTGTGTGTGTGTGTGGATGGCACTGAAACACCATCCTGCACAGATCTATTCAACCCTATACATTTTACATTTTAGTCATTTAGCAGACGCTCTTATCCAGAGCGACTTACAGTAGTGAATGCATACATTTCATTTCATGCCTTTTTTTTTTTTTTTTTTTGTACTGGCCCCCCGTGGGAATCAAACCCACAACCCTGGCGTTGTAAACACCATGCTCTACCAACTGAGCCACAGTTCTTCCCACTACACACCTAGCTCTATTCAACCCTATACATCTAGCTCTATTCAAATCAAATCAAATTTATTTATATAGCCCTTCGTACATCAGCTGAAATCTCAAAGTGCTGTACAGAAACCCAGCCTAAAACCCCAAACAGCAAGCAATGCATGTGAAAGAAGCACGGTGGCTGGGAAAAACTCCCTAGGAAAAACTCCTGAGAAAGGCCAAAAACCTAGGAAGAAACCTAGAGAGGAACCAGGCTATGAGGGGTGGCCAGTCCTCTTCTGGCTGTGCCGGGTGGATATTATAACAGAACATGGTCAAGATGTTAAAATGTTCGTAAATGACCAGCATGGTAAAATAATAATAATCATAGTAGTTGTCGAGGGTGCAACAAGCACGTCCGGTGAACAGGTCAGGGTTCCGTAGCCGCAGGCAGAACAGTTGAAACTGGAGCAGCAGCATGGCCAGGTGGACTGGGGACAGCAAGGAGTCATCATGCCAGGTAGTCCTGAGGCATGGTTCAACCCTATATTCAACCCTATACGCCTACAGTAGGTCTATACATCTAGCTCTATTCAACCCTATACACCTACAGTAGGTCTATACACCTAGCTCTATTCAACCCTATACACCTACAGTAGGTCTATACACCTAGCTCTATTCAACCCTTTACATCTAGGTCTATTCAACCCTATACTCCTAGGTCCTAGAGCGCCAACTATTTCTCTGCAAGACTGTTGACTTTCCTTTTCATACCAGGGAGAGGGGGGGGGGTGCAGGGAGTGGGGGGGAACGAGGGAGATGGGGTACGAGGAAGGGGGAGGGGAGAGAGGGGGAACGAGGGAGGAATAAAGAGTGGAATCCTTTTTCTCCCCCTCTTGGCGTTTCCACACACACAGCCTTTGTGTGGGAGACAAAGGGACTGGAGTTATTGATGCTGAGAGTGTTGGGCTACTGTCGCCAGGACCACAGGTTTCTGTGGTGGAACTTGCACAGGAAGCCAGCAGCTTTCACCACACTGGTCGTATGAATAGAAACAGGCTTTGATTTCCTGGCTTTGAGTGGCTAGCTGTGTGTGTGTGTGTGTGTGTGTGTGTGTGTGTGTGTGTGTGTGTGTGTGTGTGTGTGTGTGTGTGTGTGTGTGTGTGTGTGTGTGTGTGTGTGTGTGTGTGTGTGTGTGTGTGTGTGTGTGTGCGTGTTTGCACATGTTTGAACTTCCAGGTGTGTACTCGACTGTGTGGTTGGCAGGGGTCTATATTCCTTAAATAGGACATCTCTGGGCTGGACAGACAATAGCAGTCTTGAATCAACACGTGCTGAAGCATGAAAGCGTAATGTCCTGCCAGTTTGCTTCTCCTCTTCCTCTGTCTCCTCACCCTCCTCTGTCTCCTCTCCCTCCTCCTCTGTCTCCTCACCCTCCTCCTCTGTCTCCTCACCCTCCTCCTCTGTCTCCTCTCCCTCCTCCTCTGTCTCCTCACCCTCCTCCTCTGTCTCCTCTCCCTCCTCCTCTGTCTCCTCACCCTCCTCCTCTGTCTCCTCTCCCTCCTCCTCTGTCTCCTCTCCCTCCTCCTCTGTCTCCTCTCCCTCCTCCTCTGTCTCCTCTCCCTCCTCCTCTGTCTCCTCTCCCTCCTCCTCTGTCTCCTCACCCTCCTCCTCTGTCTCCTCTCCCTCCTCCTCTGTCTCCTCTCCCTCCTCCTCTGTCTCCTCTCCCTCCTCCTCTGTCTCCTCACCCTCCTCTGTCTCCTCTCCCTCCTCCTCTGTCTCCTCTCCCTCCTCCTCTGTCTCCTCTCCCTCCTCCTCTGTCTCCTCACCCTCCTCCTCTGTCTCCTCTCCCTCCTCCTCTGTCTCCTCACCCTCCTCCTCTGTCTCCTCTCCCTCCTCCTCTGTCTCCTCTCCCTCCTCCTCTGTCTCCTCACCCTCCTCCTCTGTCTCCTCTCCCTCCTCCTCTGTCTCCTCTCCCTCCTCCTCTGTCTCCTCACCCTCCTCCTCTGTCTCCTCACCCTCCTCCTCTGTCTCCTCTCCCTCCTCCTCTGTCTCCTCACCCTCCTCCTCTGTCTCCTCACCCTCCTCCTCTGTCTCCTCTCCCTCCTCCTCTGTCTCCTCACCCTCCTCCTCTGTCTCCTCACCCTCCTCCTCTGTCTCCTCTCCCTCCTCCTCTGTCTCCTCTCCCTCCTCCTCTGTCTCCTCACCCTCCTCCTCTGTCTCCTCACCCTCCTCCTCTGTCTCCTCTCCCTCCTCCTCTGTCTCCTCACCCTCCTCCTCTGTCTCCTCTCCCTCCTCCTCTGTCTCCTCTCCCTCCTCCTCTGTCTCCTCTCCCTCCTCCTCTGTCTCCTCTCCCATCTCGTTTTGATTCCCCCCCTCCTCCTCTGTCTCCTCTCCCTCCTCCTCTGTCTCCTCTCCCTCCTCCTCTGTCTCCTCACCCTCCTCCTCTGTCTCCTCTCCCTCCTCCTCTGTCTCCTCTCCCATCTCGTTTTGATTCCCCCCCTCCTCCTCTGTCTCCTCTCCCTCCTCCTCTGTCTCCTCACCCTCCTCCTCTGTCTCCTCTCCCTCCTCCTCTGTCTCCTCTCCCATCTCGTTTTGATTCCCCCCTCCTCCTCTGTCTCCTCTCCCTCCTCCTCTGTCTCCTCTCCCTCCTCCTCTGTCTCCTCACCCTCCTCCTCTGTCTCCTCACCCTCCTCCTCTGTCTCCTCTCCCTCCTCCTCTGTCTCCTCACCCTCCTCCTCTGTCTCCTCTCCCTCCTCCTCTGTCTCCTCTCCCTCCTCCTCTGTCTCCTCTCCCTCCTCCTCTGTCTCCTCTCCCATCTCGTTTTGATTCCCCCCCTCCTCCTCTGTCTCCTCTCCCTCCTCCTCTGTCTCCTCTCCCTCCTCCTCTGTCTCCTCACCCTCCTCCTCTGTCTCCTCTCCCTCCTCCTCTGTCTCCTCTCCCATCTCGTTTTGATTCCCCCCTCCTCCTCTGTCTCCTCTCCCTCCTCCTCTGTCTCCTCACCCTCCTCCTCTGTCTCCTCTCCCTCCTCCTCTGTCTCCTCTCCCATCTCGTTTTGATTCCCCCCTCCTCCTCTGTCTCCTCTCCCTCCTCTGTCTCCTCTCCCTCCTCCTCTGTCTCCTCTCCCTCCTCCTCTGTCTCCTCACCCTCCTCCTCTGTCTCCTCTCCCTCCTCCTCTGTCTCCTCACCCTCCTCCTCTGTCTCCTCTCCCTCCTCCTCTGTCTCCTCACCCTCCTCCTCTGTCTCCTCTCCCTCCTCCTCTGTCTCCTCTCCCTCCTCCTCTGTCTCCTCACCCTCCTCCTCTGTCTCCTCACCCTCCTCCTCTGTCTCCTCTCCCTCCTCCTCTGTCTCCTCTCCCTCCTCCTCTGTCTCCTCTCCCATCTCGTTTTGATTCCCCCCTCCTCCTCTGTCTCCTCTCCCTCCTCCTCTGTCTCCTCACCCTCCTCCTCTGTCTCCTCTCCCTCCTCCTCTGTCTCCTCTCCCATCTCGTTTTGATTCCCCCCTCTCACTTCACCTCATTCCTCCTCTTCCCACCCTTATTTTTCTTCCTTCGTTCTTTGTGGCACTGTCAGCTTGCTGCTAGCTAGCCCTGGTAACAGTCAGAAGGTGAGGGTGTGGGCATGAGGGTGAGGGTGAGGGGAAGTTGGGGTGAGGGTAAGGTCGAGGTGGGCTGGGCTGAGGGTGACAGAATACGGGTGGCAAGAGGCAAGAAGGGAGGTAGGGGCATGGAGACTTGAATAACAAAGTTCTCTCCCTCTCTCTCTCTCTCTAGAGGAGAAACGGGCAGGCAGTAGACCTGTGTGTGTGTGTGTGTGTGTGTGTGTGTGTGTGTGTGTGTGTGTGTGTGTCTCCAGAGGACAAGCAGGGGGACCCCAGAGGGTCACGGTAATTATGGCCTGGACAGGGCTGGTGAAATATAGAACTTTGTTCCAGCAGATATACGGTGTGAGATGGCACAGCAGCATCCTTTAAGGGGCACCCTGTCCATCTGCTGTGGACACAGTCTGGCTGTGTTCATGATAATCAGGGAACCTTGGATTTCAATTAGAGAGAGATTTTGGTTCAGATGTATCAGTGACTTCCAAACTGTTTTGAACTTTGACCCACTGAAAGTACTGTTGAACGTCATCGTGACCCGTCTGACGCAAAACAAAGCCACCCGACAGGACCACAACACACGAGTAGGACTTGACCCGCCGTTTGGGAAACGATGAGATGTAAAACAGTGAGAGGGACAGCTGGTTTGAGGCTACAGACATTGAATTCTGTTCACTGTTGACGATCTCAACCTCTGTGTCAAACTCACTGGCTGCAGTGAGACTGAGCCAAAAGCTGAGTTGATCAATCAGATCATTATAATATTTTCTCACCTTTTTAAACCCCTTTGCCTCATGGGTCGGCAGATAGCCTAGTGGTTAGAGCGTTGGACTAGTAACCGAAAGGTTGCAAGATCGAATCCCCGAACTGACAAGGTAAAAATCTGTCCTTCTGCTCCCTGAACAAGGCCCTCATTGAATATAAAAATGTGTTCTTAACTGACTTGCCTAGTTAAATAGCCAAATACATATATATTTTTTTTTTATAAAAAAAAGTGCCACTGTCAGTAAAATGCTGACTCAAAGGAGATATGGTCTGATGGGACTTAAACACCTGTGTCTCATTAATCAGAAGGTACCATTCCTAAACTAAACATGCTGATGCACCCAGTTTGTCTTCGGCTGTGACCTTATTTTGTATCTTGCTCCAAAAAAAAGGAGGACAAACTAGGATGGAGGAAAAGTCAGAGAACTCTGCCAGACTGCCTGAGGTTTACTTTGCTGAGCACAGTTCAGTTTGTGTTTGCTATTGTCTCACGTGTGTGTGTGTGTGTGTGTGTGTGTGTGTGTGTGTGTGTGTGTGTGTGTGTGTGTGTGTGTGTGTGTGTGTGTGTGTGTGTGTGTGTGTTTGTGTGTGTGTGTGTATGTGTGTGTGTACTGAACAAAAAATATAAACGCAACATGGAACAATTTCAAAGATTTTACTGAGTTACAGTTCAAATAAGGAAATAATTCATTTGAAATCGTTTATGCCCTAAGCTATGGATTTCACATGAATGGGTAGGGGTGCAGCCACTGGGTTAGAAGTACTGACAAATTCTCTGAAACAATGTTGGAGGCAGCTTATGGTAGAGAAATTGAAATTCAATGCTCAGGCAGCAGCTCTGGTAGACATTGAGACATCTGTGGCATTGTGTTGTGTGACAAAACTACACATTTTAGATTGGCCTTTTATTGTCCCCAGCACAAGGTGCACCTGTGTAATGATCATGCTGTTTAATTAGCTTCTTGATATGCCACACCTGTCAGGTGGATGGATTTTCTTGGCAAAGGAGAAGTGCTCACTAACTGGGACATAAACACATTTTTTCACAAAATCTGAGAGAAATAAGCTTTTTGTGCATATGGAACATTTATGTGATTTTTTATTTCATCTCATGAAACATGGGACCAACACTTTAAATGTTGTGTTTAGATTTTTGTTCAGTATATTTGGCCTGCTGTACCTTATGTAACAGTATAGCTTCCGTCCCTCTCCTCGCTCCAACCTGGGCTTGAACCAGGGACCCTTTGCGCACATCAACCACTAACACCCCACGAAGCATCGTTACCCATCGCGTCACAAAAGCCGCGGACCTTGCAGCGCAAGGGGAACAACTACTTAAGGTCGCAGACCGAGTGACGTCACCGATTGAAACGCTATTGGCGCGCACCACCGCTAACTAACTAGCCATTTCACATCGGTTACACTTACACACTACACATACTTGTCACCTGACCGGCTTGAAGCCACAGCGCTTGAAACCACAGAACTTGTCTCCTTTCTCTAAGCCTACAACAACCGTTGTTGTCCTTTCATTGTCTATAGAGCCCCACAGTGGAGGTGTCATAAAACCGAGCGGTCAAACAGGGAAACGGTTCCAATCGTTTTTCCACCAATAATTTTTCCCATAGGGGATTTTAGAAACACTTAAAATAAGGACTGTGTTTCATGTAATCTTACCCTGGCGTGACGTTTTGATAACCACGCAAATCTCTCTCAGACAAGGTGACTTTTATCAATATATTCAGCTCTATTTATGGTAATTAGACATCATGCAAGACTACAAATCCCAGCAAGCTCCTGCACGTCATCTCTAGCTGACACCTTTGTTAATAACAGGTATTGTGTCAATTTAAAACTTGCACAAGACAGTTTACAGAATTGTCCATTTTAAAGACATTTTGCCAATTTATTCCTTACTAAATGTAGTTAACATTTGATAGTTGATCCAGAGATTCTTGCATTTGCCTCGATTCAGCAGCCTGTTCAGATCATCATGGTATTTGTAGTTCTTTATGATAGCCACATTAGCAGCTAATTAGCATATCATGGGGGGGGGGGTAAATACAGGTGAATAAGTCACCTTGTTCGAGAGAGATTTACGTGGTTATCAAAACGTCACGCCTGGGTAAGACTACATGAAACACAGTCCTTATTTTAAGTGTTTCTAAAATCCCCTATGGGAAAAAGTATTGGAACCATTTCAAATCAAATCAAATTTTATTTGTCACATACACATGGTTAGCAGATGTTAATGCGAGTGTAGCAAAATGCTTGTGCTTCTAGTTCCGACCATGCAGTAATATCTAACAAGTAATCTAACCTAACAATTTCACAACAACTACCTTATACACACAAGTGTAAAGGAATGAATAAGAATATGTACATAAAAATGAATGAGTGATGGCTGAACAGCATAGGCATCAGATGGCAAGATGCAGTAGATGGTATAGAGTACAGCATATACATATGAGATGAGTAACGTAGGATATGTAAACATATAAAAGTGGCTAGTGATATATTACTTCAATTTTTCATTATTAACATGACTACAGATGAGTCAGTATGTTGGCAGCAGCCACTCAATGTTAGTGATGGCTGTTTAACAGTCTGACGGCCTTGAGATAGAAGCTGTTTTTCAGAACCACAGATTTTTACCATGTCAGCTCAGGGATTTGATCCAGCAACCTTTCAGTTACTGGCCCAGTGGCCAACTGCTCTAACCACTAGGCTACCTACCGCACCACTGTAATGACAAGCCAGAGGGTGGCCAGCTGTCATGGCTGTAATAACTTCCTGCTTTGACCCAACCTTCACAGAATGACTGACTGGTTGGGATTCTGTTCAGACGTGTTCTCTGACTGTTAACTCAGACCTTTACTGGCCCTGTTCCAACACACACACACACACGCCCTGTTCCAATACATACATACATACATACATACATACATACATAGATACATACATACATACATACACACACACATACACACACATTCCCTGTTGCGACACACACACACACACATTCCCTGTTCCGACACACACACACCCTGTTCCGACACACACACACACAGACACACACACACACACACCCTGTTCCAACACACAAACACATACACACACACACACATGTCCTGTTCCTACATACATACATACATACATACATACATACATACATACATACATACATACATACATACATACATACATACATGCATACATACATACATACATACATGCATACATACATACATACATACATACATACATACATGCATACATACACTTGGAAAATGCAGCACTTTCCCCTTCTTCCTGAAGTAATCATTCATCTGACATTAATGGATTGTGAAAGCTGTTTATTTGAGACACCTGCATTCAATGATCCGATCAGTGATCAGTGACTTCTACCTAGCTCTGTGCTGTGGTAGAGCCACACCCCCCTCTACTAAACTACACTCACTCTGTGTCTCCTACACATGTGAGCTGAATCTCAGCAGTTGAACATTTTAATTAGTTGAAGTCGGAAGTTTACATACACTTAGGTTGGAGTCATTAAAACTTGTTTTTCAACCACTCAACACATTTCTTGTTAAACAAATTATAGTTTTGTAAAGTCGGTTAGGACATCTACTTTGTGCATGACACAAGTAACTTTTCCAACAATTGTTTACAGACAGATTATTTCACTTATAATTCACTGTATCACAAATCCAGTGGGTTAGAAGTTTACATACACTAAGTTGACTGTGCCTTTAAACAGCTTGAAAATTCCAGGAAATTATGTCATGGCTTTAGAAGCTTCTGATAGGCTGATTGACATCATTTGAGTCAATTGGAGATGTACCTGTGGATGTATTTCAAGGCCTACCTTCAAACTCAGTGCCTCTTTGCTTGACATCATGGGAAAATCAAAAGAAATCAGCCAAGACCTCAGAAAAAGAATGGTAGACCTCCACAAGTCTGGTTCATCCTTGGGAGCAATTTCCAAACGCCGGAAGGTACCATGTTCATCTGTACAAACAATAGTACGCAAGTATAAACACCATGGGACCACGCAGCCGTCATACCACTCAGGAAGGAGACATGTTCTGTCTCCTAGAGATGAACGTACTTTGGTGCGAAAAGTGCGAATCAATCCCAGAACAACAGCAAAGGACCTTGTGAAGATTCTGGAGGAAACAGGTACAAAGGTATCTATATCCACAGTAAAATGAGTCCTACATCAACATAACCTGAAAGGCCGCTCAGCAAGGAAGAAGCCATTGCTCCAAAACCACCATAAAAAAGCCAGACTACGGTTTGCAACTGCACATGAGGACAAAGATCGTACATTTTGGAGAAATGTCCTCTGGTCTGATGAAACAAAAATATAACTATTTGTCCGTAATGACCATCTTTATGTGTGGAGGAAAAAGGGTGAGGCTTGCAAGCTGAAGAACACCATCCCAACCGTGAAGCATGGGGGTGGCAGCATCATGTTGAGGGGGTGCTTTGCTGCAGGAGGGACTGGTGCACTTCACAAAATAGATGGCATCATGAGGGAGGACAATTATGTGGATATATTGAAGCAACATCTCAAGACATCAGTCAGGATGTTAAAGCTTGGTAGCAAATGGGTCTTCCAAATGGACAATGACCCCAAGCATACTTCCAAAGTTGTGGCAAAATGGCTTAAGGACAACAAAGTCAAGGTATTGGAGTGGCCATCACAAAGCCCTGACCTCAATCCTATAGAAAATGTGTGGGCAGAACTGCAAAAGCGTTTGTGAGCAAGGAGGCCTACAAACCTGACTTAGTTACACCTGCTCTGTCAGGAGGAATGGGCCAAAATTCACCCAATTTATTGTGGGGTGGTTGTGGAAGGCTTCCAAATACTAACGCAATGCTACCAAATACTAATTGAGTGTATGTAAACTTCTGACCCACTGGGAATGTGATGAAAGAAATAAAAGCTGTAATAAATAATTCTCTCTACTATTATTCTGACATTTCACATTCTTAAAATAAAGTGGTGATTCTAACCGACCTAAAACAGGGAATTTTTTTATTAGGATTAAATGTCAGGAATTGTGAAAAACTGAGTTCAAATATATTTGGCTAAGGTGTATGTAAACTTCTGACTATATATATATATATATATGAATCTTTCTGTCTGTATTTCTCTCTCTCCTTGCTATCAACTCTCCAGTTGTTTCATATCATCAGAGGTGGGACCAAGTCATTGTTTTAGAAGTTACAAGTAATTCTCAAGTCGTAGCACTCAAGTCCCAAGTCAAGGCAGGCATGTCCAAGTCAAGTCAGGACCGACAAGTATCAAGTCAAGTCCTAAACTTTGAGTTTCGAGTCCTAAACAAGTCATAATATGCTCTTCACCAAATGTTATACCATTTCATATTTTTAACAAGAGTAATAGTTAGTATATTACATTTACGCAACTCATGAATGCTTTTAAAAATATATTTATTACTTTCCAATTAAACTTTATATTTCCATGGAAATACATGGGTAGCCATAAGAAAGACCCCCCTTTCCCCAATAGCGATCGATTATCGAGGATCGCTATGGGGCGCAATCGGGCGATGTAGGCTTGTACACAATTGCCCAACCTTACACACACACACACAGTGTGGTTACAGAAGGCTAACATATGTCAATGGCTTTAGAACCAGCAGTAACATCAGGCAGGATGTAGGCTACCAGCTGCCTAGCCAGTTGTAGCTCAATCTTGGGTGCAATGATCACGTTCCCGCACTGACTGACTGTGTGGAGGCTCATTGATTTAACTTTAGGTTAGCCAACATGCTAGACTGGCAAAGTTATGAATGATATAGCTGTCGGCTATATTAGTCACGACTTACTGTTCTTTGTGCAGCTTCAAATGTCCAACAAAGTTGGAAGTTGTTGTGCCTCCGTCTGTCATTTCCTTCCCGCATGTTTTGCAAGTTGCAATCTGTTTTTTGTTGATAAAGCGTAGTCTTTATATCCGAAAATAATACTTTGGGGTATTATCTTTCCAAGGGTTCCATCTGAATTCACTCGCCGACGTTCCTCTGCGCTGCCACGCTCAACTCTTTCTCAACTGGCACAATTTAATTGACTGCTGTCCGATTCAAACTGTAATCCGTTAAATGAAGAGTTGATGAGCTGCACACTTTTTTTTAATAGCATAATTTTTTATATTTGGGCTTGGGGAGGGTATCAAGTCATCATATTTGTGACTCGAGTCTGACTCGAATCCAAGTCATGTGACTCGAGTCCACACCTCTGCATATCAGTGCTGTTGAAGGAAAAGGGGGCGAGAATTATCTGATGGGATCTGTTGTAAACTAGCGAAAGGGGGAGAGAAGAGGGATCTGTTGTAAACTAGCGAAAGGGGGAGAGAAGAGGGATCTGTTGTAAACTAGCGAAAGGGGGAGAGAGAGTGATCTGTTTGTGAACTAGTGTAAGGGGGCGAGAAGAGGGATCTGTTTGTAAACTAATGAAAGGGGGAGAGAAGAGGGATCTGTTGTAAACTAGCGAAAGGGGGAGAGAAGAGGGATCTGTTGAAAACTAGTGATGTGCAGTCCATCCTCTGTTATCCGTCTCTAAGCAGAGGCTCTTTAGCAACAGCTGTGGTTAATTACAGACCTGGACCACAGCCAACAATAATACAGAACTATTAACCATGTAATCTAGCTTGACCAGGAAATAAACTCCTCTGTCTCCCTACCAGCTGCTCTGTCCTGAACATGAGAGAGACAGGGAGAGACACACACACACACACACACACACACACACACACGTTTGTTTTGCTATCCTTGTGGGGGCCAAACAATTGATTCCCATTCAAAATCATATTTTCCCTAACCTTAACCCTATCTCCTAACCCTGACCTCTAACCCTAATTCTAAACCTAAACCAAAAGCCTCAAATAGTATTTTTCTTTGTGGGGACTGGTGGAATGTCCCCAATTCCCTGTTTTACTATCCTTGTGAGGACTTCTGGTCCCCACAAGGATAGTAAAACCCCCCAAAAAGAATACACACACACACACAGTAAAATCGTGTAATGAGTCAAACAAATTGTCTAGTTGACAGTTATCTGAAGACAAACACAAAGACAGGTGAAACAGATCAGGGTGTGACAGAAGATGCAGTTTGACAATGCGGTGCTGGGCTATACTGTTGTAGGGTTTGTCACAGCACTGAGAGAGGATCTGCAGGCACGCCTAGACATCCAGATAAGAATTATGAGATGAGCACCGCAGCTTTGAAATGAGCTTCAACACAGGAGAGGGAGGGAGGGAGGGAGAGCTGAACTTTAATACAGGTGAGTGAGGAATGGAAAGAGGAAAGAGGAGAGAAGGTATAGGAGGAGAGGAGGAGAGGAGGAGAGGTAAGCACTGAGCAGATGGAGGAGAGATAGATGAGGAGAGGTAAGCACTGAGCAGATGGAGGAGAGGTAAGCACTGAGTTACGTGCTGCATACGGAAGTAGTCCGATGAAACGGATGCTAAGCTACAGCTAACCAGCTGGCAAGTGTCTTTTCTTACATTTTCAACCTATTCCTGACCCAGAATGTAGTACCTACCTGTTTTAGGCAGACCACCATAGTCCCTGTGCTCAAAAACACCACGGTAACCTGTCTAAATGACTATCACCCCGTAGCACTCACATTTGTAGCCATAAAATGCTTTGAAAAGCTGGTCATGGCTCAAATCAACACCATCATCCCAGACACCTTGGACACTCCATCCTGGACTTCCTGACGGGCCGCCCCCAGGTGGAGAGAGTAGGCAACAACACATCTGCCACGCTGACCCTCAACACGGGGGCCCCTCAGGGGTGTGTGCTTAGTCCCCTCCTGTATTTGTATTATTTTTCTTTTTTTGTTTCTATTTATGATTGTTAATTTTTGTATTTGTTTTTTAAATATATATTTTTTGTATTTTATCTTTGGCCAACAAGATGGCGCCGACAGAGAGGGCTGCTTTGCTTCTAGTCCTTAGGAAACTTTGCAGTATAAAAAAAAAAATGTCTTGTTTTCTTAGATTGTTTGCCCAGAAAATCTTAAGTGTTATTACATACAGCCGGGAAGAACTATTGGATATCAGAGCGACGTCAACATACCAATATTACGACCAGGAATACGACTTTCCCGAAGCGGATCCCTCGTCCGAACCACCCAGGGCATTTGAACTGATTCCAGAGGCTGACCCAAAACCATGCCTCCGGAGAAGACGTAGATGGAGCAGTCTTCTGGTCAGACTTTGGAGGTGCGCACACCACCCACCGCTTCCAAGTTAATTACTCGCTAATGTCCAGTCTCTAGATAACAAGGTAGACGAAATTAGGGCAAGGGTTGCTTTCCAGAGAGACATCAGGGATTGTAATATACTCTGTTTCACAGAAACATGGCTCTCTCGGGATATGCTGTCGGAGTCGGTACAGCCACCTGAAATCTTTGTGAGTCGCGCCGACAGGAATAAACATCTCTCCGGGAAGAAGAAGGGCGGGGATGTATGTTTCATGATAAATGAATCATGGTGTAATTATAACAACATACAGGAACTCAAGTTCTTTTGTTTACCTGACCTAGAATTCCTCACAATCAAATGCAGACCGTATTATCTCCCAAGAGAATTCTCCTCGGTTATTGCCACAGCCGTGTATATCCCCCTCATGCCCATACCACGACTGCCCTCAAGGAACTTCACTGGACTTTATGCAAACTGGAAACCATATAAAGTATCCTGAGGCTGCGTTTATTGTAGCTGGCGATTTTTAACCCCCTGCTCGTGATCCGGTCGAATTTCTCTCTGAAAAATATAGTTCATTTAATCTGATTGTCATTAGGTTCCATGACTTTGTCCACACAGGGCATCTGAACACACAAAATACATGTTGAGGATTTTCATTACATTTTCTGTGTTTTTATTTAACTTTTTTACACCTGTGGTGTTCCCGGTCAAAAATGACCGGTCATTAGAAATGAATGGGTGAGACTACAATTAGTGTATAAAATTGAGTTCAGGCACATGCCCATTCATCAGATGGACACACTTCCTCTCCCAGACCCCCACATGCATGTGTGTTTGTGCACACACACACACCTCACTCCCCTTCTTGGCTTCCATGGCAACCTTTCCACAATAGAATCTTTCCCCCACGGGAACCACACCTGTTGGCATTCTCACAAACAATCGCAACATTGTTTCAATAATATATAGAACTTTTCTCGCAGCTCTGGTATATAAAGCTTTTTTGAGGCCTTGCTCACAATTAATTCTGTGGCAGCACAAAAACCAATCAATATGCTGTACGTGTCACAGGCGTCGTATTGAACAGACCAAGGCGCAGCATGAATAGTGCTCATTCTTGATACTTTAATGAGAAAACACTTTACAAAATAACAAAGGACCAACAGTTCTGTCAGGTACAATAACTAAACGGAAAATAACCACCCACAAAACCCAAAGGAAAACAGGCTGCCTAAGTATGGCTTCCAATCAGAGACAACGAAAGACACCTGCCTCTGATCGGAAACCATACTCAGCCAAACATGGAAAATGAAACATAGAAATAGAAAACTGGAACAAATTCCCCTAGAACCAAAAAACCCCAAAACACACAAAACAACCCCCCTGCCACGCCCTGACCATTCTACTATGGCAAATGACCCCTTTTCACTGGTCAGGACGTGACAGTACGTGAGGCTCTTGATCATATCTTTAAGCATGACACTGGTGAGGAGGAGAGAATCCTTGTTGAACTTTGACACAAAGTAGTCTATGATAAATAGCACTGTGTGTCACGGCTGTCTGAAGAATGGGACCAAAGTGCAGCGTGTGTATCGTTCCACATTTTATTATAACTGTGAAACTATGCAAGACATACAAATAAACTAATGAACAAAACAACAAACCGTGACGAAGAGGTGCAACATACACTTACTCAAAACCTAGTGGGAAAAACAACAACTAAATATGATCCCCAATTAGAGACAATGATGACCAGCTGCCTCTAATTGGAGATCACCCCCCCCCAAAAAATAGAAATACAAAAACTAGAACCCCACATAGAAATACATAAACTAGACAAAACCCCCAACATAGAAAAAAGAAACTAGAACCAACATAGACATAAATAAACTAGACAAAACCCTCTGTCATGCCCTGACCTACTCTACCATAGAAAAAATAAAAGCTTTCTATGGTCAGGACGTGACACTATGTTTCCTCTGATTATTTGTTATAGTCAAAATAATCCCTACATTATGCTTTTTAACTCAAACGAGTTGTATTAGCTACAGGCCATAAATAGCAAATAGAAGTTAAAATCGTGTAATGTTCACAAGAACTTAAGTTGATAAAAATATCTGACACAGCATTAGGTGATAATATACATATTATTATGGATTTATAATCAGCTATAATGGGTCTGTCATTTTGGACCGGGAACACATAATTAATTAACATGAAACGAACACAACAGGAGGGTTAACTAAGCAAATTTGAGAACAAGGCTACCTAAATTCTATCAGCATTATTGACTGTAGCACTCGCGCTGGAAAAACACTGGATCACTGCTACTCTAACTTCTGCGATGCATACAAGGCCCTCCCCCGCCCTCCTTTCGGCAAATCTGACCATGACTCCATTTTGCTCCTCCCTTCCTATAGGCAGAAACTCAAACAGTATGTACCCGTGCTAAGGACTATTCAACGCTGGTCTGACCAATCGGAATCCACGCTTCAAGATTATTTTGATCACGTGGACTGGCATATGTTCAGGGTTGCCTCAGAGAATAATATTGACGTATACGCTGATTCGGTGAGTGAGTTTATAAGGAAGTGCATAGGAGATGTTGTACCCACTGTGACTATTAAAACCTACCCTAACCAGAAACCGTGGACGGATGGCGACATTTGCGCAAAACTGAAAGTGCAAACAACCGCATTTAACCATGGAAAGATGACTTGGAATATGGCCGAATGCAAACAGTGTAGTTATATCCCCTGTAAGGCAATCAAACAAGTGAAGTGTCAATATAGAGACAAAGTGGAGTCGCAATTCAAAGGCTCAGACACGAGACAAATGTGGCATGGTCTACAGACAATCACGGACTACCTCTCACTCAACGTCAACAAAACAAAGGAGATGATCGTGGACTTCAGGTAACAGCAGTGGGAGCACCCCCCTATCCACATCGACGGGACAGCAGTGGAGAAAGTGGAAAGTTTTAAAAAGGAAAACCAACCACGTCACGGACACTGACGTCTTGCTTCCAGACAAACTTAACACCTTCTTTGCACGCTTTGAGGATAATACAGTGCCACCGACGCGGCCCGCTACCAAGGACTTTGGGCGATCCTTCTCTGCATCCTCAGAGCATGCGCAGTGTTTACGGACATATTCAATCTCTCCCAATCCCAGTCTGCTGTCCCCACATGCTTCAAGGTGGCCACCATTGTTCCTGTACCCAAGAAGGAAAAGGTAACTGAACTAAATGACTATCGCCCCGTAGCACTCACTTCTGTCATAATGAATTGCTTTGAGAGACTAGTCAAGGATCATATCACCTCCACCTTACCTGTCACCCTAGACCCACTTCAATTTGCTAACCGCCCCAATAGGTCCACAGACGATACAATCGCCATCACACTCCCCTATCCTATCTTGACAAGAGGAATACCTATGTAAGAATGCTGTTCATTGACTATAGCTCAGCATTCAACACCATAGTGCCCTCCAAGCTCATCATTAAGCTTGAGGTCCTGTACAATTGGGTTCTGGATTTCCTGATGGGCCGCTCCCAGGTGATGAAGGTAGGAAACAACATCTTCACTTCGCTGATCCTCAACACTGGGGCCCCACAAGGGTGGACACCCATTTTAACGTCCCATCCGAAAGACGGCACCCTACACAGTGTCACTACCCTTGGGCATTGGGATATTTTTTAGACCAGAGGAAAAAGTGCCTCCTACTGGCCCTCCAACACCACTTCCAGCAGCATCTGGTCTCCCATACAAGGACTGACCTGGACGGGAGACCAGATATATAAGGTCCCACAGTTGACAGTGCATGTCAGAGAAATAAACCAAGCCATGAGGTCGAAGGAATTGTCCGTAGCGCTCCGAGACAGGATTGTGTCAAGGCACAGATCTGGGGAAGGGTACCAAAACATTTCTGCAGCATTGAAGGTCCCCAAGAACACAGTGGCTTCGATCATTTTTGAAAGAAGTTTAGAACCACCAAGACTCTTCCTATAGCTGGCCGCCCGGCCAAACTGAGAAATCGGGGCAGAAGGGAGGTGACCAAGAACCCGATGGCCACTCTGACAGAGCTCTAGAGTTCCTCTGTGGAGATGGGAAGATCTTCCAGAAGGACAACCATCTCTGCAGCAAGATTCTCTGGTCTGATGAAACCAAGATTAAACTCTTTTGCTTGAATGCCAAGGGTCACATCTGGAAGAAACCTGGCACCATCCCTACTGTGAAACATGGTGGTAGCAGCATCATGCTGTGGAGATGTTTTTCAGCAGCAGGGACTGGGAAACTAGTCAGAATCGAGGCAAAGATGAACAGAGCAAAGTACAGAGAGATCCTTGATGAAAATCTGCTCCAGAGCACTCAGGACCTCAGACTGGGGCGAAGATTCACCTTCCAACAGGACAATGACCCTAAGCACACAGCCAAGACAACGCGGAATTGGCTTCGGGACAAGTCCTTGAGTGGCCCAGCCAGAGCCCAGAGTTGAACATGATCAAACATCTCTGGAGGGACCTGAAAATATCTGTGCAGCAACGCTCCCCATCCAACCTGACAGAGTTTGAGAGGATCTGCAGAGAAGAATGGGAGAAACTCCCCAAATTGTCACGTCCTGGCCAGTATAAGGGTTAATTGGTATTGTAGTTTGGTCAGGACGTGGCAGAGGGTATTTGTTTTATGTGGTTAGGGGTGGTGTTTTTTCTAAAAGGGCATTTGATTTAAGTATTCCGGGGTTTTTGGGCACTGTTCCTTGTTTACGTATTTCTATGTTGATCTAGTTAGTTGTATGTCTATGTTTGGTTAATTGGGGTGGACTTCCAATTGAAGGCAGCTGCGTGGTGTTGCCTTTGATTGGAAGTCCTATATTAGTTGGGTGTGTTTGTCTGTGTAATTGTGGGAGATTGTTTCTTGTTTAGCGTGAGTGAGCCTAACAGGACTGTCTGTAAATCGTGAGTTTATTTTGTTATTTTTGTATGTTCGTTTTGAGTTTATTAAACGTTGAAAATGAACTATCTCAACTCTGCTGCATATTGGTCCTCATTTTCCAACGATGATTTCGCCATATCGTCTGACGACAAAGAAATCCCTGACATAAATACAGATGTGCCAAGCTTGTAGCGTCATAGCCAAGAAGACTTGAGGCTGTAGTCGCTGCCAAAGGTGCTCCAACAAAGTAGTGAGTAAAGGGTCTGAATACTTATGTAAATGTGATTCTATCCATTTTCTATGTTTTATTCATTTGCAATAATTTTGAAAAAAATAAATAAATATTTGTCAATATGGGGTATTGTGTGTAATGTATATTGATGAATAATCCATTTTAGAATAAGGCTGTAACATAACAAAATGTGGAAAAAGACAAGGGGTCTGAATACTTTCCGAATGCACTGTATATGTACATATCTACCTCGTACCCCTGCACATTGACTCGGTACTGGTACCCTATGTATATAGCCCTGTTATTACCTGGTACCCCTGCACATCAACTCTGTACTAGTACCCTGTGTATTTTCTTTCTCTCTGTGTTGTTGAGACGGTCCCGTCAGTAAGAATTTCACTGTTAGTCTACACTTGTCGTTTCACAAAGCATGTGACTAATTACATTTGATTTGATTTGAAGTTGGGGGGGTTGGCTGCAGCGTCAAGGTGAGGGAGGGTCCAATGAGGGTGTCTCTGTGATTAGTGACCTGGGTACGCCAGGCGAAGACACAGAGGCTCTTCTACCATTTCCCTCCAGCCCAACTGACCACACACACATATACACATATATATATATATACACACACACACATATACACACACACACATATACACACACACACACACATATACACACACAGTCTGCCTTCTGTCTGATCATGAGTCTCATCTAAATAACCTTTTCAGGGAGTAATTAATGAATTAATGAAGGCGCTGGCACCCAAGATATCACACACACACACACACACACACACACACACACACACACACACACACACACACACACACACACACACACACACACACACACACACACACACACACATCACATACACACACATCACATACACACACATCACATACACACACACACACCCCTCCTTCTGGTGGCATTTAGAAGCATTCTAAGCATCTGTCACTGCCTCTGTATGTGTGTGTGTGTGTGTGTGTGTGTGTGTGTGTGTGTGTGTGTGTGTGTGTGTGTGTGTGTGTGTGTGTGTGTGTGTGTGTGTGTGTCTCTGTGAGAACAGGGAGTGGAGCAGAACTACACAGTCATCTCTCACTGACTGAAACAGAAAAGAGGCAGTGAAAGTGAGATGTGGTTCATGAAAAAGAGAGAAGTGATCTTGTTTAAACTAGACAATTCGCTAGTGTTGACTCAAAATCATACTACGAATCTCTGTAACGGACAAGAACTTCAAATTTGACTTTTCGGTTTTGTTTTTGCGGTCAACTTAATAGTTTTGTTTAAACAGGCTCTAAAGCTTGTCTCTTCCTACAGGCTGAATGGTACCAGGATGCAGTGCGGCTGTGCTGGGAACACTAAACAGCTGCTCTTGTATGGGTTCGTTCTGCAGGGATAGAGCTGCTCAGTACTCAGCCCATAGGGCCGACTATGCTTGTTGGTCAAACACATTACAGCCCTGTACCGTTACCTGTGAATATGTACCTGTGTGTCTTTGTGTGGTGGAGAGATTAGCAGAAGTAGAAGATGAAGAAGAAGGGGAAACTTCCATCAGACAACCTTGACAATTAGCCGAAACAATGGCCAACCTCCTGAATGCAGAAGTTTGGAAGCCAGAGGTGCTGAGTTTTACTGGCCTGTACTGTAGTTGGAGGGAACTGGAGTGTTCTGGGCTGAGTTCTACTGGCCAGTACTGTAGTTGGAGGGAAATGGAGTGTTTCTGGGCTGAGTTCTACTGGCCAGTACTGTAGTTGTAGGGAAATGGAGTGTTCTGGGCTGAGTTCTACTGGCCAGTACTGTAGTTGTAGGGAAATGGAGTGTTCTGGGCTGAGTTCTACTGGCCAGTACTGTAGTTGGAGGGAAATGGAGTGTTCTGGACTGAGTTCTACTGGCCAGTACTGTAGTTGGAGGACACTGGAGTGTTCTGGGCTGAGTGATACTGGTCAGTACTGTAGTTGGAGGGAAATGGAGTGTTCTCGGCTGAGTGATACTGGTCAGTTCTGTAGTTGGAGGACACTGGAGTCTTCTGGGCTGAGTGATACTGGTCAGTACTGTAGTTGGAGGGAAATGGAGTGTTCTGGGCTGAGTGATTCTGGTCAGTACTGTAGTTGGAGGGAACTGGAGTGTTCTGGGCAAATAGTCAGGGTAGCCATTTGATTAGCGGTTCAAGGAGTCTTATGGCTTGGGGGTAGAAGCTGTTTACAAACCTCTTGGACCTAGACTTGATGCTCCGTTACCGCTCGGTAGCAGAGAGAACAGTCTATGACTAGGGTGGCTGGAGTATTCGACAATTTTTAGGGCCTTCCTCTGACACCGCCTGGTATAGAGGTCCTGGATGGCAGGAAGCTTGGCCCCGATGATGTACTGGCCCGTACGGACTACCCTCTGTAATGCCTTGCGGTCGGAGGCCGAGCAGTTGCCATACCAGGCAGTGATGCAACCCGTCAGGATGCTTTCGATGGTGCAGCTGTAAAACCCATGGCAAATCTTTTCAGTCTCCTGAGGGGGAGTAGGTTTGTCGGGCCATCTTCACGATTGTCTTGGTGTGCTTAGACCATGTTAGTTTGTTGGTGATGTGGACGCCAAGGAACTTGAAGCTCTCAACCTGCTCCACTACAGCCCCGTCGATGAGAATGGGGGTGTGCTCGGTCCTCCTTTTCCTGTAGTCCACAATCATCTCCTTTGTCTTGATCACGTTGAGGGAGAGGTTGTTGTCCTTGCACCAAACGGTCAGGTCTCTGACCTCCTCCTTATAGGCTGTCTCATCGTTGTCGTTGCTCAGGCTTACCACTGTTATGTCATCAGCAAACTTAATGATGGTGTTGGAGTCGTGCCTGGCCATGCAGTCTTGAGTGAACAGGGAGTACAGGAGGGGACTGAGCACGCACCAATGAGGGAACCCCGTGTTGAGGATCAGTGTGGCAGATGTGGTGTTACTTACCCTTACCACCTGGGGGTGGCCCATCAGGAATTCCAGGATCTAGTTGCAGAGGGAGGTGTTTAGTCCCAGGATCCTTAGCTTATTGATGAGCTTTGAGGGCACTATGGTGTTGAACGCTGAGCTGTAGCAAATGAATAGCATTCTCACAAATGTTCCTTTTGTCCAGGAGGGAAAGGGTAGTGTGGAGTGCAATAGAGATTGCATCATCTGTGGATCTGTCGGTGCGGTATGCAAATTGGAGTGGATCTAGGGTTTCTGTGGAAATGGTGTTGATGTGAGCCATGATCAGCCTTTAAAAGCATTTCATGGCTACAGACGTGAGTGCTCTGGATCCGTAGTCATTTTAGGCACGTTACCTGTGCCAAAGAATACTATGGTGGTCTGCTTGAAACATGTTGGTATTACAGACTCAGACAGGGAGAGGTTGAAAATGTCAGTGAAGACACTTGCCAGTTGATCAGCACATGTTCGGAGTACATGTCCTGGTAATCCGTCTGGCCAGGCGTTCTTGTGAATGTTGACCTGTTTTAAAGGTCTTAACTCACATCGGCTGCGGAGATTGTGAAAGAAAGCAAAGGTAACTGAGCTAAATGCCTATCGCCCCGTAGCACTCACTTCCGTCATCATGAAGTGCATTCAGAGACTAGTCAAGGACCATGTCACCTCCACCCTACCTGACACCCTAGACACACTCCAATTTGCTTACCGCCCCAATAGGTCCACAGACGACGCAATTGCAATCACACTGCACACTGCCCTAACCCATCTGGACAAGAGGAATACCTATGTAAGAATGCTGTTCATTTTTTTTGATTTTTATTTTATTTCACCTTTATTTAACAAGGTAGGCAAGTTGAGAACAAGTTCTCATTTACAATTGCGACCTGGCCAAGATAAAGCAAAGCAGTTCGACAACATACAACAACACAGAGTTACACATGGAGTAAACAACATACAGTCAATAATACTGTAGAAAAAAAAATAAGGCTATATACAATGTGAGCAAATGATGTGAGATAAGGGAGGTAAAAGCAAAAAAATGCCATGGTGGCAAAGTAAATAAAGTATAGCAAGAAAAACACTGGAATGGTAGATTTGTAGTTTGAAGAAAGTTCAAAGTTCAAATATAAATAATATGGTGCAAAGGAGCAAAATAAATAAAATAAATAAATACAGTAGGGGAAGAGGTAGTAGTTTGGGCTAAATTATAGATGGGCTATGTACAGGTGCAGTGATCTGTGAGCTGCTCTGACAGCTGGTGCTTAAAGCTAGTGAGGGAGATAAGTGTTTCCAATTTCAGAGATTTTTGTAGTTCGTTCCAGTCGTTGGCAGCAGAGAACTGGAAGGAGAGATGACCAAAGGAGGAGTTGGCTTTAGGGGTGACCAGAGAGATATACCTGCTGGAGCGCGTGCTACAGGTGGGTGCTGCTATGGTGACCAGTGAGCGGAGATAAGGGGGGACTTTACCTAGCAGGGTCTTGTAGATGACCTGGAGCCAATGTGTTTGGCGACGATTATGAAGTGAAGGCCAGCCAACGAGAGCATACAGATTGCAGTGGTGGGTTGTATATGGGGCTTTGGTGACAAAACGGATGGCACTGTGATAGACTGCATCCAGCTTGTTGAGTAGGGTATTGGAGGCTATTTTGTAAATGACATCGCCGAAGTCGAGGATTGGTAGGATGGTCAGTTTTACGAGGGTATGTTTGGCAGCATGAGTGAAGGATGCTTTGTTGCGAAATAGGAAGCCAATTCTAGATTTCACTTTGGATTGGAGATGATTGATGTGAGTCTGGAAGGAGAGTTTACAGTCTAACCAGACACCTAGGTATTTGTAGTTGTCCACAAATTCTAAGTTAGAACCGTCCAGAGAAGTTATGCTGGATGGGCGGGCAGGTGCAGGCAGCGATCGGTTGAAGAGCATGCATTTAGTTTTACTTGTGTTTAGGAGCAGTTGGAGGCCACGGAAGGAGAGTTGAATGGCATTGAAGCTCGTCTGGAGGGTTGTTAACACAGTGTCCAAAGAAGGGCCAGAAGTATACAGAATGGTGTCGTCTGCGTAGAGGTGGATCAGAGATTCACCAGCAGCAAGAGCGACATCATTTATGTATACAGAGAAAAGAGTTGGCCCAAGAATTGAACCCTGTGGTACCCCCATAGAGACTGCCAGAGGTCCAGACAGTAGGCCCTCCGATTTGACACACTGAACTCTGTCAGAGAAGTAGTTGGTGAACCAGGCGACGCAATCGTTTGAGAAACCAAGGCTACTAAGTCTGCCGATGAGGATGTGGTGATTAACAGAGTCAAAAGCTTTGGCCAGGTCAATGAATACGGCAGCACAGTATTGTTTCTTATCGATGGCGGTTACGATGTCGTTTAGGACCTTGAGCGTGGCTGAGGTGCACCCATGACCAGCTCTGAAACCAGATTGCATAGCGGAGAGGGTGCGGTGGGATTCGAAATAGTCGGTAATCTGTTTGTTGACTTGGCTTTCGAAGACCTTAGAAAGGCAGGGTAGGATGGATATAGGTCTGTAGCAATTTGGGTCAAGAGTGTCACCTCCTTTGAAGAGGGGGATGACAGCAGCTGCTTTCCAATCTATGGGAATCTCAGACGACACGAAAGAGAGGTTGAATAGGCTAGTAATAGGGGTTGCAATAATTTCGGCAGATAATTTTAGAAAGAAAGGGTCCAGATTGTCAAGCCCAGCTGATTTGTAGGGGTCCAGATTTTGCAGCTCTTTCAGAACATCAGCTGAATGGATTTGGGAGAAGGAGAAATGGGGGAGGTTTGGGCGAGTAGCTGTGGGGGGTGCAGTGCTGTTGAATGCAGTAGGGGTAGTTAGGTGGAAAGCATGGCCAGCCGTAGAAAAATGCTTATTGAAATTCTCAATTATAGTGGGCTTATCGGTGGTGACAGAGTTTCCTATCCTCAGTGCAGTGGGCAGTTGGGAGGAGGTGTTCTTATTCTCCATGGACTTTACAATGTCCCAGAACTTTTTAGAGTTGGAGTTGCACGATGCAAATTTTTGTTTGAAAAAGCTAGCCTTGGCGTTTCTAACTGCCTGTGTGTATTGGTTTCTAACTTCCCTAAAAAGTTGCATATCGCGGGGGCAGTTCGATGCTAATGCAGAACGCCACAGGATATTTTTGTGTTGGTTAAGGGCAGTCAGGTCTGGGGAGAACCAAGGGCTATATCTGTTCCTGGTTCTAAATTTCTTGAAAGGGGCATGCTTATTTAAGATGGAGAGGAAGGCATTTTTAAAATATAACCAGGCATCCTCTACTGACGGGATGAGGTCAATATCCTTCCAGGATACCAGGGCCAGGTCGATTAGAAAGGCTTGCTCGTTTAAATGTTTCAGGGAGCGTTTGACAGTGATGAGTGGAGGTCGTTTGACCGCTGACCCATTACGGGTGCAGGCAATGAGGCAGTGATCGCTGAGATCTTGGTTGAAAACAGCAGAGGTGTAATTAGAGGGCACATTGGTTAGGATGATATCTATGAGGGTGCCAGAGTTTGCGGCTTTGGGGTTGTACCTGGTGGGTTCATTAATAATTTGTGTGAGATTGAGGGCATCAAGCTTGGATTGTAGAATGGCTGGGGTGTTAAGCATGTCCCAGTTTAGGTCGCCTAGTAGCACAAGCTCTGAAGATAGATGGGGGGCAATCAGTTCACATATGGTGTCCAGAGCACAGCTAGGGGCCGAGGGGGGTCTATAGCAGGCGGCAACGGTGAGAGACTTGTTTTTGGAGAGATGGATTTTTAGAAGTAGAAGTTCAAATTGTTTGGGTACAGACCTGGATAGCAGGACAGAACTCTGCAGGCTATCTCTGCAGTAGATTGCAACACCGCCCCCTTTGGTCGTTCTATCTTGTCTGAAAACGTTGTAGTTAGGGATGATGATTTCACAGTTTTTGGTGGACTTCCTAAGCCAAGATTCAGACACAGCTAGGACATCCGGGTTGGCAGAGTGTGCTAAAGCAGTGAATAAAACAAACTTAGGGAGGAGGCTTCTAATGTTAACATGCATGAAACCAAGGCTATTACGGTTACAGAAGTCATCAAAAGAGAGCGCCTGGGGAGTAGGAGTGGACCCAGATACTGCAGGGCCTGGATTCACCTCTACATCCCCAGAGGAGCAGAGAAGAATAAGTATGAGGGTACGGCTAAAAGCTATAAGAATTGGTCGTCTGTGACGTCCAGAATAGAGAGAAAAAGGAGCAGGTTTCTGGGGGCGATAAAATAGCTTCAAGGTATAATGTACAGACAAAGGTATGGTGGGATGTGAGTACAGAGGAGGTAAACCTAGGCATTTAGTGATTATGAGAGAGATATTGTCTCTAGAAACATCATTGAAACCAGAAGATGTCATAGCATGTGTGGGTGGAGGAACTGAGAGGTTGGATAAGGTATAATGAGCAGGGCTAGAGGCTCTACAGTGAAATAAGCCAATAAACACTAACCAGAACAGCAATGGACAAGGCATATTGACATTAAGGAGAGGCATGCTTAGCCGACTGACTACAGCTCAGCTCATTGACTACAGCTCAGCATTTAACACCATAGTACCCTCCAAGCCTGTCAATAAGCTCGAGACCCTGGGTCTCGACCCCGCCCTGTGCAACTGGGTCCTGGACTTCCTGATGGACCGCCCCCAGGTGGTGAGGGTAGGTAACAACATCTCCACCCCGCTGGTCCTCAACACTGGGGCCCACAAGGGTGCGTTCTCAGCCCTCTCCTGTACTCCCTGTTCACCCATGACTGCATGGCCATGCACGCCTCCAACTCAATCATCAAGTTTGCAGACGACACTACAGTGATAGGCTTGATTACCAACAACGGCGAGACGGCCTACAGGGAGGAGGTGAGGGCCCTCGGAGTGTGGTGTCAGGAAAATAAACTCACACTCAATGTCAACAAAACAAAGGAAATGATCATGGACTTCAGGAAACAGCAGAGGGAGCAGCCCCCTATCCACATTGACGGGACAGTAGTGGAGAAGGTGGAAAGTTTTAAGTTCCTCGGCGTACACATTACAGACAAACTGAAATGGTCCACCCACACAGACAGCGTGGTGAAGAAGGCGCAGCAGCGCCTCTTCAACCTCAGGAGGCTGAAGAAATTCGGCTTGTCACCAAAAACACTCAACAACTTTTACAGATGCGCAATCGAAAGCATCCTGTCGGGCTGTATCACCGCCTGGTACGGAAACTGCTCTACCCACAACTCTAAGGCTCTCCAGAGGGTAGTGAGGTCTGCACAACGCATCACCGGGGGCAAACTACCTGCCCTCCAGGACACCTACAACACCCGATGTCACAGGAAGGCCAAAAAGATCATCAAGGACAACAACCACCTGAGCCACTGCCTGTTCACCCTGCTATCATCCAGAAGGCGAGGTCAGTACAGGTGAATCAAAGTGGGGACCGAGAGACTGAAAAACAGCTTCTATCTCAAGGCCATCAGACTGTTAAACAGCCATCACTAACATTGAGTGGCTGCTGCCAACATACTGACTCATCTGTCGCCACTTTAATAATGAAAAATGTATGCATTAAATTTATCACTAGCCACTTTAAACAATGCCACTTTATATAATGTTTACATACCCTAC
This sequence comes from Salmo trutta, assembly GCF_901001165.1. Classification (NCBI taxonomy): domain Eukaryota; kingdom Metazoa; phylum Chordata; class Actinopteri; order Salmoniformes; family Salmonidae; genus Salmo; species Salmo trutta. The sequence goes on along the minus strand of NC_042969.1, from coordinate 85,258,323 downwards.
ATTACTCATCTCATATGTATATACTGTACTCTATACCATCTACTGCATCTCGCTCATTCATATATTTTTATGTACATGTTCTTATTCATTCCTTTACACTTGTGTGCATATAAGGTAGTGAAATTGTTGTGAAATTGTTAGGTTAGATTACTTGTTAGATATTACTGCATGGTCGGAACTAGAAGCACAAGCATTTCGCTACACTTGCATTAACATCTGCTAACCATGTGTATGTGACAAATAAAATTTGATTTGATTTGATCACATTGTCACCCGGATCAGCTGATGCTCTCATGTATGTTTCAGTGTTACTTGCCTCGAAGCGAGCATAGAAGTTACTTAGCTTGTCTGGTAGGCTTTTGTCACTGGGCAGCTCTTGGCTGTGCTTCCCTTTGTAGTCTGTAATAATTTGCACGATGTGTACAGGTAACTAGTACAGGTAACTAGTACAGTAATAGTCCTGTATTGACGCTTTGCCTGTTTGATGGTTCGTCGGAGGGCATAGCGGGATTTCTTATAAGCTTCCGGGATGGAGTCCCGCTCCTTAAAAGCGGCAGCTCTATCCTTTAGCACAGTGTGAATGTTGCCTGTAATCCATGGCTTCTGGTTGGGGTATGTACGTACAGTAACTGTGGGGACGACGTCCTCGATGCACTTATTGATAAAGCCAGTGACTGATGTGATGTACTCCTCAATGCAATCGGAAGAATCCCGGGAACATATTCTGCTCTCTGCTAATTCATTACAGTTACTAGTTACCTGTCCAAAATTCTAATCAGTAAGGTAACTTTTGGATTACCCAAACTCAGTTACGTAATCTGGTTACTTTCAGTTACATTTGGATTACTTTCCCCTTAAAAAGCATTAGAAGACAAAAAGGATCCATCAAACGTATTTGGTGTGTCATCATAGTGATCTCTGAATAGTGGTCATCATTTGGTGTGTCATCATAGTGATCTCTGATTAGTGGTCATCATTTGGTGTGTCATCATAGTGATCTCTGATTGGTGGTCATCATTTGGTGTGTCATCATAGTGGTCTCTGATTGGTGGTCATTATTTGGTGTGTCTTCATAGTGCTCTCTGATTGGTGGCCAGACTAGCTCAGGTGGAACTAACTTAAACTTGCCCCTTTCTTCAACGCTGAATTGAATGCCATTGAGAAACATCCTTTCTGAATTTAAAAGTAATCCAATAAGTATTTGAGTGTTACGGATTTTAATTTACTATGTTATGTCTAGTCTATGAGACTGAAGTGGTATTTTCCAAAAATATTCAGTATAACAGCCAACGCGTGTCTGTCAGAACTTTACTTGAGCAGCTTGTTTATAATCTTTCTTATTTTCAACAAACACACTGACAGCCAGATATCAGCAATTGCGTTGCAAAATAATGATGAATTACAGGTCCACTCAGGGTGGCAGCAGGTAGACTGGCGTAAGGCGAGGTCATGTGTAGTGACATAACATATCTGGTATCTGTGAGACAACCTCGCCCACTGATGTGACAGGAAACAGATTCTGGAAGATTCTTCAGCTCCAGCCTGTCCTTCAACTGCAGGGTGTTTCCCCTCCTTGCCAAACACTAAAGAGGGCTACATTGCTCCAATACAAATAGAATGGATACCTGTGAGGGTGTCTGTATCTCTTGCACTACTGGTAACCAGGATACTGAACAGACACAGAAACTGAGATCAAAGCTCGATATGGCTCTCCTGCTGATGATATGAGTGATGAAAGAATGCATGTCTCCTTCACACAGTTTCTAACAAACCTGGCAGGCAAGTTGTTTTATCTGTTAGGGCGTGTCAAATTAAATCACTTTTAATTGGTCTCGTACACAGTATTTTGCAGATGTTATCGCCGGGAAATTCAACAGTACAGTAATACAGTGCCTAACAATACAAAACGAAACATGAAAATCCCCCAAAATTAAATTGAATAAAGAAATATAGAAATATTACAACGAGCAATATCCGGAATATATATATATATATATATATATATATGTATATGTATATGTGTGTGTATAGGATGGTGTGTATAGACATGGACAGTATATGAATAGAAAAGGTGTGTATAGACATTATGGATGGTATATGAACAGAAAATAGGTGTACAGCAGTAGTTATATACACTGAACAAAAATATAAAGGCAACATGTAAAGTGGTGGTCCCATGTTTCATAAAGTGAAATAAAAACTGAAATAAAATCCCAGAATTTTTCCATATTATTTCTCTAAAATGTTGCGCACAAATTTGTTTTCATCCCTGTTCGTGAGCACTTCTCCTTTGCCAAGATAATTAATCCACCTGACAAGTGTGGCATAATCAAGAAGCAGATTAAACAGCATGATCATTACACAGGTGCACCTTGTGCTGGGGACAATAAAAGGCCACTCTAAAATGTGGAGTTTTGTCACAACACAATGTTACATATGTCCCAAGTTTTGAGGGAGCGTGCAATTGGCACGATAACTGCAGGAATGTCCACCAGAGCTGTTGGCAGATAATTTAATGTTCATTTCTGTAAAATAAGACGTCTTGTGGGTGAGCGGTATGCTAATGTCAACGTTGTAAACAGAGTGCCCAATGGTGGTGGTGGGATTAGGGTATGGGCAGACATGCTAGACAATAAACACAATTGCATTTTATCATTGACAATTTGCATGTACAGTGATGAGATCCTGAGGCCCATTGTTGTGCCATTCATTCGTCGCCATCACCTCATGTTTCAGCATGATAATGCACAGACCCATGTCGCAAGGATCTGTAGACTATTCCTGGAAGCTGAAAAGGTCCCAGTTCTTCCATCGCCAGCATACTCACCAGACATGTCACCCATTGAGCATGTTTGGGATGCCCTGAATTGACCTCTACGACAGTGTGTTCCAGTTTCCCACCAATATCCAGCAACTTCGCACAGCCATTGAAGAGGAGTGGGACAACATTCCACAGGCCACAATCAGCAGTCTGATCAACTCTATGGAAAGGAGATGTGTCGCGCTGCATGAGGCAAATGGTGGTCACACCTGATACTGACTGGTTTTCTGATCCACGACCCAACCTTTTTCTTAAGGTGTCTGTGACAACAGATACATATCTGTATTCCCAGTCATGTGAAATCCATAGATTAGGGCCGAATGACTGATTAGCACACCACTGATTTCCTTAAACGAACTGTAACTCAGTAAAATCTTTGAAATTGTTGCATGTTGTGTTTATATTTTTGTTCAGTAGGCTTGACTAGAATACAGTGTAAACATATGAAGTGGCTAAAACAGTATGTAAACATTATTAAAGTGACCAGTGATTCCATGTCTATGTACATAGGGCAGCAGCCTCTAAGGTGCAGGGTTGAGTAACCAGGTGGTGGGCGGCTAGTAACAGTGACTAAAGTTCAGGGCAGGGTACTGGGCGGAGGCCAGCAAGTGTTGACTATTTAACAGTCTGATGGCCTGGGGATAGCAGTTGTTTTTCAGTCTCTCGGTCCCAGCTTTGATCCACCTGTACTGTCTCCTCCTTCTGAATGAACAGGCCGTGGCTCAGGTGGCTGAGGTCCTTGGTAATCTTCTTGGCCTTCCTGTGACACCGGGTTCTGTAGACGTCCTGTAGGACAGCCAGTCTGCCCCCAGTGATGCGTTGGGCTTTAGTATTTATTATGATCCCCAATTACATGCTGCCGAGGCAGAGGCTACTCTTCCTGGGGTCCAGACAGGAAACAACACAACAAATACAGTACCAGTAAAAAGTTTGGACACACCTACTCATTCAAGTTTTTGTATTTTTTATTTTTACTACATTGTAGAATAACGGTAAAAACATCAAAACAATTAAATAACACATTTGGAATCATGTAGTAAACAAAAAAGTGTTAAACAAATCAAAATATATTTTATATTTGAGTTTCTTCAAAGTAGCCTTCCTTTGCATTGATGACAGCTTTGTACGCTCTTGGCATTCTCTCAACCAGCTCATGAGGTAGCCACCTGGAATGCATTTCAATTAAACCTGTTGAGGACAGACGTTCTGCTAGCGGAACCCCGTTCCGCCAGCGGGACACCTAGCCAACAGCCAATGGGATAGCAGGCGCGAAATACAAAACATCAAAAATCTCATAATTCAATTTTCTCAAACATACGACTATTTTACACCATTTTAAAGATACACCTCTCCTTAATGCAACCACATTGTCCGATTTCAAAAAGGCTTTAGCAAAACATTAGATTATGTTAGCACACCACCTAAACAAGAAAAGCCAAACAACGATTTTCCTAGCAAGGAGAGGCGTCACAAAAATCAGAAATACAGCTAAAATTAAGCAATAACCTTTGACGATCTTCATCAGATGACACTCATAGGACATCATGTTACACAATACATGTATGTTTTGTTCGATCAAGTTCATATTTATATCCAAAAACAGCATTTTACATTGGCACGTGATGTTCAGAAAATGTTTGCCTTACAAAACCTCCAGTGAATGTGCACATTAATTTACAGAAATACTCATCATAAACGTTGACAAAATATAACAATTATTTAAAGAATTATAGATATACTACTCCTTAATGCAACCGCTGTGTCAGATTTTAAAATAGCTTTTCGGCGAAAGCACATTGTTCAATATTCTGAGTAGAGAACTCAGCCATGAATGCAAGCTATACAGCTACCCGTCAAGTCATGGCATCAATAAAACTCTAAATTAGTGTTATAAATCTTTCCTTACCTTTGCTGATCTTCGGCGGAATGGACTCGCAGTTCTCCCACTTCCACAAGAAATGTTCATTTGTTCGATAAAGTCCATAATTTATGTCCAAATACCTCCGTTTTGTTGGCGCGTCCAGAACACTATTCCAAAGTCACGAGGCGGGGGTGCAAATCAATAGACGAAAAGCTCAAAAGTTCCATTACCGTTTGTAGAAACATGTCAAACGATGTTTACAATCAATCCTTAGGGTGTTTTTAACATAAAAAGTCGATAATATTCCAACCGGACAATAGCGTATTCATTACAGAAGAAAAATAAAAAATGCAAGCCATGCGTGAATGCGCATTTAGTAACTACATGACCTCAGACAGTCCACTGCTTAAACCGGCTGTTATTCCCTCAAAATTCACCATAGAAGCCTCAAACAACTTTCTAAAGACTGTTGACATTTAGTGGAAGCTTTAGGAAGTGCACAATTACCCCACAGACACTGTAGTTTTAATAGGCAATGGTTTGAAAGACTACAAGTGTCAGACCTCCCACTTCCTGGTTGGATTTTTCTCAGGTTTTTGCCTGCCATATGAGTTCTGTTATACCCACAGACATCATTCAAACAGTTTTAGAAACTTCAGAATGTTTTCTATCCAAGTCTACTAATAATATGCAAATATTTGACTCTGGGCCCGAGTATTAGGCAGTTTACTCTGGGAACGTTTTTCATCCGGCCGTGAAAATACTGACCCCTATATCTTAACAGGTTTTAACAGGTGCCTCTTGTTAAAAGTTAATTTGTGGAATTTCTTTCCTTCTTAATGTGTTTGAGCCAATCAGTTGTGTTGTGACAAGGTAGGGGCGGTATAAAAAAGCCCTATTTGGTAAAATACAAAGTCCATATTATGGCAAGAACAGCTCAAATAAGCAAAGAGAAACGACAGTCCATCATTACTTTCAGAGATGAAGGTCAGTCAAAACGGAAAATTTAAAGAACTTTTAAAGTTTCTTCAAGTGCAGTCACAAAAACCATAATGCGCTATGATGAAACTGGCTCTCATGAGGACCGCCACAGGAAAGGAAGACCCAGAGTTACCTCTGCTGCAGAGGATAAGTTCATTAGAGTTATCTGCGCCCCGGATTGCAGTGCAAATAAATGCTTCACTGAGTTCAAGTAAAGGACACATCTCAACATCAATGGTTCAAAGGAGACTGCATGAATCAGGCCTTCATGGTCAAATTTAAGCAAAGAAACCACTACTAAACTCCACCAATAAGAAGAAGAGACTTGCTTAGGACAAGAAACATGAGCAATGGACATTGGACCGGTGGAAATCTGTCCTTTGGTCTGATGTGTCCAAATTTGAGATTTTTGGTTCCAACCGCCGTGTCTTTGAGAGACGCAGTGTAGCTGAACAGATGATCTCCACATGTGTAGTTTCCACTGTGAAGCATGGAGGAGGAGGTGTGATGTGTGGGGGTGCTTGCTGGTGACATTGTCTGTGATTTATTTAGAGTTCAAGGCACACTTAACCAGCATGGCTACCACAGCATTCTGCAGCGATACGCCATCCCATCTGGTTTGGGCTTAGTCGGACTATCATTTGTTTTTCAACAGGACAATGACCCAACACACCTCCAGGCTGTGTAAGGGCTATTTGACCAAGAAGGAGAGTGATGGAGTGATGCATCAGATGACCTCGCCTCCACAATCACTTGACCTCAACCCAATTGAGATAGTTTGGGATGGGTTGAAGGAATAACAGCCAACAAGTGCTCAGCACATGTGGGAGCCATTTCAAGACTTTTGGAAAAGCTTTCCAGGTGAAGCTGGTTGTGCAAAGCTGTCGTCAAGTCAAAGGGTGGCTACTTTGAAGAATCTAAAATATATTTTAGTTTAACACATTTAAAGTTTCTACATGATTCCGTATCTGTTATTTCAAAGTTTTGATGTCTTCACTATTACTATTATTCTACAATGTAGAAAAAAGTTAAAATAAAAAATAAAACCCTTAAACCTCTTACATCTACACGTTCCGCTAGCGGAACGTCTGCTCCAATATCCAATGATGGGCGGGGCGCGAAATACACCTCCTCTAAAATCCGAAAACTTCAATTTTTCAAACATATGACTATTTTACAGCTATTTAAAGACAAGACTCTCCTTTATCTAACCACACTGTCCGATTTCAAAAAGGCTTTACAGCGAAAGCAAAACATTAGATTATGTCAGCAGAGTACCCAGCCAGAAATAATCAGACACCCATTTTTCAAGCTAGCATATCATGTCACATAAACCCAAACCATAGCTAAATGCAGCACTAACCTTTTATGATCTTCATCAGATGACACACCTAGGACATTATGTTATACAATACATGCATGTCTGTTCAATCAAGTTCATATTTATATCAAAAACCAGCTTTTTACATTAGCATGTGACGTTCAGAACTAGCATTCCCACCGAACACTTCCGGTGATTTTACTAAATTACTCACGATAAACGTTCACAAAAAGCATAACAATTATTTTAAGAATTATAGATACAGAACTCCTCTATGCACTCGATATGTCCGATTTTAAAATAGCTTTTCGGATGAAGCACATTTTGCAATAATCTAAGTACATAGCCCGGCATCACAGGGCTAGCTATTTAGACACCCAACCAGTTCAGCCTTCACCAAAATCACATTTCCTATAAGAAAAATGTTCTTACCTTGCTTGTTCTTCGTCAGAATACACTGCCAGGACTTCTACTTCAATAACAAATGTAGGTTTGGTCCCAAATAATCCATCGTTATGTTCCATCAAGACGTTTTGTTCGTGCGTTCTAGACACTATCCCAACGCTAAATCTCGGCCACGAGCATGACGCAGAATTTGACAAAAAAATTCTAAATATTCCATTACCGTACTTCGAAGCATGTCAACCGCTGTTTAAAACCAATTTTTATGCAATTTATCTCGTAGAAAAGCGATAATATTCCGACCGGGAATCTGCCTGTCTGTATACTGAGGGAAAAACCGAAAGCCGGGGGCGGGGCGGGTCGCGAGCGTAAGGCTTAGTCCACTGAGTGACCACTTAGCTTTTGCTCTCGTGTGCTTCAGCCAGGGCTTTGAATTACGTCATTCCTGTTTTTCCCGGGCTCTGAGACTTCATTGGAGACGTGGGAAGTGTCACGTAACAGCAGAGATCCCTTGTAATAGATAGAGAGAATCAACAAGGGCAAGAAATGTTCAAACAGGGTACTTCCTGAACAGAAGCATCTCAGGTTTTTGCCTGCCATAGGAGTTCTGTTATACTCACAGACACCATTCAAACAGTTTCAGAAACTGTGGAGTGTTTTCTCTCCAAAGATAATAATTATATGCATATTCTAGTTTCTGGGCAGGACTAATAATCAGATTAAATCGGGTACGTTTTTTATCCAGCCGTGAAAATACTGCCCCCTAGCCATAAGAGGTTAAATAAGTAGGTGTCCAAAGTTTGGACTGGTACTGTAAAATACATAATATACAGTTCCTTCGGAAAGTATTCAGACCCCTTGACTTTTTCCACATTTTGTTACATTACAGCCTTATTCTAAAATGTATTAACTCACTTTTTTTCCTCATCAATTTACACAAAATACCACAATCACAAAGCAAAAACGGGTTTTTCAAAATTGGGGGAAAATTTTATTTGGAAAAAATTCAATATGACATTTACATAAGTGTTCAGACCCTTTACTCAGTGCTTTGTTGAAGCACCTTTGGCAGCAATTATATCCTTGAGTCTTTTTGGGTATGATGCTACAAGCTTGGTACACCTGTATTTGGGGAGTTTCTCCCATTCTTCTCTGCAGATCCCCTCAAGCTCTGTCAGGTTGGACGCGGAGCTTTGCTAAACAGCTATTTTCAGTCCTCTCCAGAGATGTTCGATTGGGTTCAAGTCCGGGCTCTGGCTGGGCCACTCAAGGACATTTAGAAACCTGTCCCGAAGCCACTCCTGCATTGTTTTGGATTTGTGCTTAAGGTCGTTGTCCTGTTGGAAGTTGAGCCATTGCCCCAATCTGAGGTCCTGAGTGCTCTGGAGTAGGTTTTCATCAAGGATCTCTCTGTACTTAGCTCCGTTCATCTTTGTCTCAATCCTGACAAGTCTTCCAGTCCCTGATGCTGAAAAACATCCCCACAACATGATGCTGCCACCACCATGCTTCACTGTATGGATTGTGCCAGGTTTCTTCCAGATGTCACTCTTGGCATTCAGGCCAAAGAGTTCAATCTTGGTTTCATCAGACCAGATAATCTAGTTTCTCATGGACTGAGAGTCTTTAGGTGCCTTTTGGCTAACTCCAAGCTAACTCATGTACCTTTTACTGAGGAGTGCCTTCCATCTTGTCACTTTACCATAAAGTCCTGATAGGTGGAGTGCTGCAGAGATGTTTGTCCTTCTGGAAGGTTCTCCCATCTCCACAGAGGAACTCTAGAGCTCTGTCAGAGTGACCATCAGGTTTTTTGGTCACCTCCCTGACCAATGTCCTTCTCCCCCGATTGCTCAGTTTGTCCGTGAGGTCAGCTCTAGGAAGAGTTTTGGTGGTTCCAAACTTCTTCCATTTAAGAATGATGGAGGCCACTGTGGGGACTCAATGCTGCAGACATTATTTGGTACCCTTCTCCAAATCTGTGCCTCGACACGATCCTGTCTCTGAAATCTACGGACAATTCCTTTGACCTCATGGCTTAGTTTTTGCTCTGCCATGCATTGTACGCTGTGGAACCTTATATAGACAAGTGTGCGCCTTTCCAAATCATGTCCAATCAATTTAATTTACCACAGGTGGACTCTAATCAATTTGTAGAAACATCTCAAGTATGCTTAATAGAAACAGGATGCACCTGAGCTCAATTTTAGATTCTCATCGCAAAGGGTCTGAATACTTACGTAAATAAGGTATTTCTGTTTTTTATTTTTAATACGTTTGCAAACATTTCTTAAAACCTGTTTTCACTTTGTCATTATTGGGCTGTTGTGTGTAGATTGCTGAGGAACATTTTTATTTAATACATTTTAGAATAAGGCTGTAACGTAACAAAATGTGAAAAAGTAAAGGGTTCTGAGTACTTTCCAAATGCACTGTGTACATCTCAGTCGTCAAATTACATGGATGAACAGGCTTTATTCAAGGTCAATGGAAGGTCAATAGTAAACACAGAAAACATTAATGGTCCAAGCCAGCTGCCCTGCGGTACATCACTCTCAATCGAATTTGCATTAGAGAGGCTTCCATTAAAGATAACCCTCTGTGGTCTATCGGATAGGTAACTGTCCATCCATGATAATGCTGAGTATGCTAATCCATAACGCCTACGTTTTTTTCAGCAATATGTTATGATCAATGATGTCAAACGCTGCACTGAAGTCTATCAAAACAGCTCCCACAATCTTCTTATTCTTAGCATGCTGAAAGTCTGTTGTTATTTAATTTTTTTGTGTAAAATAACATTGTATTTGCTCTAACACAATTTTTTCAAAAGGTTTGCTAAGCACCGGTAACATGCTGATTGGTCTGCTGTTTGAAACATTAACACTAGAACTGCCAGTAACCAGTAACCGCTAGAGAATGTTGCCGGGCGTCCCTTTTAACCTGCACTCAACATGCTCGGCACTGACACAGGTAACTGATGATTGGCTGAAAGAAATTGATAATAAGAAGATTGTGGGAACTGTTTTGATAGACTTCAGTGCCGCCTTTGATATCATTGATTAAAACCTGTTGGGGCTAGGGGGTAGCATTAAACCCCGAGATGGGATTGCTAGCAAGGCTGGAAATTCAAAACATCAAAAATCGAATAATTTCAATTTCTCAAACAATCAACTATTTTACACCATTTAAAAGATAAACATCTCCTTAATCTAACCACATTGTTCGATTTTCAAAGAAGCTTTACGGCAAAAGCATAAAGTTAGATTATGTTAGGACAGTACATAGCCAAAAAAGTACAAACATCCATTTTCAATTCAAGGTCAGGCGTCACCAAAAGCAGAAACCAGCTAAAATTATGCACTAACCTTTGACAATCTCCATCAGATGACACTCCTAGGACATTATGTTATACAATACATGCATTTTTTGTTCCATCAAGTTCATATTTATATCCAAAAACAGCATTTACAGTCGCGGTGAAATTCTGAATTTTTTTCGCCTCAAATGCTTCCTTGAATTCAGCGTTACAATTTACAAAATTACTATTCGAAAACATTGGTAAATTATAATATTGTCATTCAAAGAATAATATATTATCATCTCGTAAATGCTACCGCATTGCCAGATCTCAAAATAACTTTACTGGGAAATCACATTTTGCAATAAACGGGGTACAATGCTAAGAATAATAGGCTAGGCTATACAGTTAGCATCATCTAATATCGATAATGAAATTGTTAATATCCCCTTACCTTTGATTATCTCCATCAGAAGGCACTTCCAGGCATCCCAGGTCCAGAACAAATGTGGTTTCTTTTGACAAAGTTCATAATTGATGTCCAAATAACTCCAAGTTGTTAGCGCTTCGGTAGGCTACTAAAAAGTAGGGCGGGGGAAGTCACGACGTAAAGTAAAAAAAATAATCTATTTACGTTCGTTCAAACATGTCAAACGTTGTTTAGCATCAATCTTTAGAGCCATTTTTAACGTGAAACATCAGTAATGTTTCAACCCGACCTCTCCTGTGTCTTGAGAAACGTTTTTGAAAAATGTCTCGCCTGACACGAACTCAAATGATTGCGCAGGTGCGGGCAATAATGAAGTGACGACATCCCAGGGAGGTCAACTTCTCTTCCTTGTCATCCGGTCTCTGTTCATCATAGACGCTTCCAACAACTTTATAAAGATCATTGACATCTAGTGGAAGCCGTAGGAGGTGCGAAATGAATCCTTTCTCACTGTGTTATCTATTAACAATGACTCAAAAAAAATTGTACAGGCACAAAATTCTTTTTTTTTCTCAGGTTTTTGCCTCCCATATGAGTTTTGTTATACTTACAGAAACCATTCAAACAGTTTTAGAAAATTCAGAGTGTTTTCTATCCAAATCTGGTAATAATATGCATATCCTAGCTTCTGAGTTGGTGTAGGAGGCAGTTAAAAATGGGCACATATTTTTTTCAAAATTCTCAATACTGCCCCCTAGCCCCAACAGGTTTTAAAACATATTGTTGAAAAAATATAGGTGTGCAAACATAAGCACCAACTCTTGCTAAATAGTGAATAAACTATTATAAAGGATTAATTGCATGATGCAATATTTGTGGAAATATATACATGAAAGAAAATAACAATGATATTTATTTGTTAAGTTAGAGTCAAGGATATGTTTTGTATAATTCTACAAAGTCCTTGTCAAAACGTAGGCCTATAGCCTATTTTTGATTCCCTTACAATAAAAACATCACAGTGTAATCCATTTGATGAACTTGATTTGTAGATTAAATTAGTAAAGTCATTATTAAAGTCCAGGTACAGCTTCTTTTGACAAAGTAGAATGAAAAATATAATAATATAACTTGCCAGGTAACAGGTGAAATTATTTTCTGTGTTCCTAAAGAAACGCACCAGTACATGAACAATTATAAAAGATTATAAAATATGTATTGCATAAAGGAATATTTGTGGAAATATATTCATGACAAGATATAGAACAGTCATTTGTTGATTGAATCAGACATTGTATTGTGCCCTTATACACGTGCTTTTACGCTCTGAATCAATCTCGTCATTCTCTTTATGCTTCGAGTCCATAGTCAGCACACAGCTTTGGGGCTTTCTGTGAGCAAGCCCCACAAACAAATTGGTTGAAATGCGTACAGTTTTCATGGGCTCGGAAAAATTCCACCCCACACCTATCAGACCAAAATGACTCCACATCTACGCTCTTTATGCCCCACGGACAAACGAGAGTGCAATAAATGCTTTGAGTTCATCCATAGACATGTCCCATGTACTGTTACAGTACGATCACTGATGTGCCGCAACATCTGCATGTCACGTAAACTCATCACTCTTTCCTACTCAAACCATGCCATCCCTCCCAGACTCCTGTTTCACTGTGCCATCCCTCCCAGACTCCTGTCTCACTGTGCCATCCCTCCCAGACTCCTGTCTCACTGTGCCATCCCTCCCAGACTGCTGTCTCACTGTGCCATCCCTCCCAGACTCCTGTCTCACTGTGCCGTCCCTCCCAGACTCCTGTCTCACTGTGCCATCCCTCCCAGACTCCTGTCTCACCGTGCCATCCCTCCCAGACTCCTGTCTCACCGTGCCATCCCTCCCAGACTCCTGTCTCACACTGCCATCCCTCCCAGACTCCTGTCTCCCCGTGCCATCCCTCCCAGACTCCTGTCTCACTGTGCCATCCCTCCCAGACCCCTGTCTCACTGTGCCATCCCTCCCAGACTCCTGTCTCACTGTGCCATCCCTCCCAGACCCCTGTCTCACTGTGCCATCCCTCCCAGACTCCTGTCTCCCCGTGCCATCCCTCCCAGACTCCTGTCTCACCGTGCCATCCCTCCCAGAATCCTGTCTCATCGTGGCAGTGGGGATCACCGTCTCAGTTGGTTCTGTTCTGGCTTTCCTGCGGCGAGGCTCAGGCATCGGAGGCGAAGGCTCGAAGTCAACATCAGAATCAGATGAAGACTCTTCATCAGCAATGTTGATTTTAAGCTCAATATCCGATCCTCCATCCAACTCCAACTCATCTTAATTCTGCAGCATTTGCAATGCTGTCAGTGCATCCATTCGTTTGGTTCGGCTTGCCATTGTGAACTACACACATTGTATAATGTAATCAGTGTCTGATTTGACTCTCCCAGGGGAAATTATATAACATTTCCAGCCTTTCATTATAAAATAATTAGACCGCTCACAATTCTTCATCATCATTACACTATTGTTCTAAATTCAATCACCCTCTTCACCCTCATCATTCAGATCAATCAAATTCAATCACCCTCTTCACCTTCCTCATCATTCAGATCAATCAAATTCAATCACCCTCTTCACCCTTATCATTCACATCAATCAAATTCAATCACCCTCATCACCTTCCTCATCATTCAGATCAATCAAATTCAATCACCCTCATCACCTTCCTCATCATTCAGATCAATCAAATTCAATCACCCTCTTCACCCTCCTCAACATTCAGATCAATCAAATTCAATCACCCTCTTCACCCTCCTCATCAATCAGATCAATCAAATTCAATCACCCTCATCACCCTCCTCATCAATCAGATCATTCAAATTCAATCACCCTCTTCACCCTCCTCATCATTCAGATCAATCAAATTCAATCACCCTCTTCACCCTCCTCATCATTCAGATCAATCAAATTCGATCGCCCTCTTCACCCTCCTCATCATTCAGATCAATCAAATTCAATCACCCTCTTCACCCTCCTCATCATTCAGATCAATCAAATTCAATCACCCTCATCACCCTCCTCATCATTCAGATCAATCAAATTCAATCACCCTCTTCACCCTCCTCATCAATCAGATCAATCAAATTCAATCACCCTCTTCACCCTCCTCATCATTCAGATCAATCAAATTCAATCACCCTCTTCACCCTCCTCATCAATCAGATCAATCAAATTCAATCACCCTCTTCACCCTCCTCATCATTCAGATCAATCAAATTCAATCACCCTCTTCACCCTCCTCATCAATCAGATCAATCAAATTCAATCACCCTCTTCACCCTCCTCATCATTCAGATCAATCAAATTCAATCACCCTCTTCACCCTCCTCATCATTCAGATCAATCAAATTCAATCACCCTCTTCACCCTCCTCATCATTCAGATCAATCAAATTCAATCACCCTCTTCACCCTCCTCATCATTCAGATCAATCAAATTCAATCACCCTCTTCACCCTCCTCATCATTCAGATCAATCAAATTCAATCACCCTCTTCACCCTCCTCATCATTCAGATCAATCAAATTGAATCACCCTCTTCACCCTCCTCATCATTCAGATCAATCAAATTCAATCACCCTCTTCACCCTCCTCATCAATCAGATCAATCAAATTCAATCACCCTCTTCACCCTCCTCATCATTCAGATCAATCAAATTCAATCACCCTCTTCACCCTGCTCATCATTCAGATCATTGAAGTCACACGCAGCATTATGAGTTTCTATCGGGTTTCTAATGCCCATTCATCCATTGACAACAGAATAGCATATTTAAATGTTGAGTTTATTATGTTACTAGTTTTTGCTTAGTAGCCAGAGCAATGCTTCCGCCGCACGTGTTCATGTGCTGAACGCATGGACAACACGGATATTCTCCGAAAACGTTACATTTGGAAATAGAGCTGCACCGCTTGAATTTTGACAGTAATTTGACAAAGGTAAGTGTCACAGAAACTACAGAATATGCTCTTTCTGATATTGTATAGAAATCAAAATGTTTTACCTACATGTGACTCCGAACGAGGATTTTATTTACATTTTAGTCATTTTAGCAGACGCTCTTATCCAGAGCGACTTACAGTAGTGAATGCATACATTTCATTTCATGCATTTTTTTTTTTTTGTACTGGGCCCCCGTGGGAATCAAACCCACAACCCTGGCGTTGCACACACCATGCTGGCGTTGCACACACCATGCTGGCGTTGCACACACCATGCTGGCGTTGCAAACACCATGCTCTACCAACTGAGCCACAGGGAAGCGTAAAGTGATGCTCCTTTCCCTTCATCTGTCAATTACAAGATGTGCCCATTTCGTCATGTACAACTTGACAACTGATCGGCCTAACATTGATTCTGATCAGATTATTATCAATTTAATATTTGTGTTTTCCTTGCAATAAATGTGTTTAGTAGTAGAGTTACAGTAACTAAAACAGTCCTGTAACAGCTTATTTTTTAAAAAGTAAAACGTAAAAGAGAATGGTATCAACCCACAAAGCATTAGCACATTGTCTTGGAGCCTGGCTGGGTACCAATGTCCTACAGCACATTGTCTTAGAACCTGGCTGGGTACCAATGTCCTACAGCACATTGTCTTAGAACCTGGCTGGGTACCAACATCCTACAGCACATTGTCTTGGAGCCTGGCTGGGTACCAACGTCCTACAGCACATTGTCTTGGTGGGTTAAATTGGGACTAGGTGTGAAAAAAGAGGTTTGTGATTTCAAAATTCCGGCAAATTCCGTGTAAAATACAAACATTTAGGAAAAGTCAGGAAAGGAGCAGGACAGCTTTGTTTTTGCAGATTTTTTCTCCCCTAAATCAAACGTCAGTGGCTGTTGGCCTATGGCGGTTGTAGTGTTAAAGGGTGCGCTGCTTTTCTTGGGCAGCGGAATAAACTTTGCCTACTGGCCTGAGGGCACAATGTCTTCTCGGCTTAGATTGAAGATGTGGCAAATAGGAGTCGCAATGTATTTCGCTACCAACCTCAGTAATTAATCGTCCAGGTTGTCGGTTCCAGGTGGTTTGTCCTTATTTATTGCTAGCAAAAAGAAAATCATAATTTCTTGTTTTCTAATCTTGTCAACAAAAAAGTTATTAAATTGGTTGGCAATATCAAAGGGTTTTTGTTATGAATGAGCCATCAGCCTCAATGAAGGATGGTGCTGAGTTAGCTTTTCTGCCTAGAATTTCATTTAAGGTCCTCCAGAGCTTTCTTTATATTCTTTATATATTTTACTTTTTTTTTTTACGTGACTTCTCAATTTACTGTATGTTTGCCAATCTGCTGTGTTGCCAGACTTATGTGCCATTCCCTTGACCACACCACCCTCTGGAGAGCTCTGAGGTTGTGGACAGTGCAGTTGCCATACCAGGCGGTGATACTATCCAACAGGATGCTCTCAATGGTGCATCTGTAGAAGTTTGTCAGGGTCTTAGGGTCAAAGCAAAATTTCTTCAGCCTGCTGAGGTTGAAGAGGTGCTGTTATGCCTGCTTCACCACACTGTCTGTGTGGATGGATCACTTCAGGTTTTCAGTGATGTGGATGAGGGCATGTTCCCTCTGCTGTCTCCTGAAGTCCACGATCAGCTCCTTCATTTTGTTGACATTGAGGAAAGGTTATTTTCCTGGCACCACTCAACCAGGGCCCTGTAGGCTGCCTCGTCGTCGTTGGTAACCAGGCCTACCACTGTAGTGTCGTCTGCAAACTTGATGATTGAGTTGGAGATGTGTGTGGTCACGCAGTCATGGATGAAAAGGGAGTACCGGAGGGGGCTGAGCACGCACCCTTGTGGGGCCCTCGTGTTGAGGATCAGCATAGCGGAGGTGTTGTCCACCTTCACCACCTTGGGTCGGCCCGTCAGAAAGTCCATGACCCAGTTGCACAGGGTGGGGTCGAGACCCAGGGCACCAAGTTTAGTGATAAGCTTGGAGGGCACTATGGTGTTGAAGGCTGAGCTGTAGGCGATCAACAGTATTCTTCCACAGGTATTCCTCTTATCCAGAGGGGATAGGGCATTGTGCAGTGTGATGGCGATTGCGTCATCCGTGGGTCTGTTGGGGCGGTATGGAAAATGTAGTGAGTTTACGGTCTCGGGTAAGGTAGAGGTGATACAAAGTTTGACTATTCTCTTAAAGCACTTCATGATGACAGAAGTGAGCGCTACGGGGCAAAAGTAATTTAGTTCAGTTACCTTAGCTTTCTTGGGAACAGGAAGAATGGTGGCCATCTTGAAGCAAGTGTGGACAACAGACTGGGATAGGGAGACATTGAATATGTCCGTATACACTCCAGCCAGCTAGTCTGCACATGCTCTGAGGACGCGGCTATGGATGCCATCCGAACCGACAGCCTTGCGAGGGTTAACGCGCTTAAATGTCTTACGTCGGTTAGTGTCAGTTAGTTATTGTGTCTAAAAGGATCTGTTAAATGCCTTGGGTATCCTCCAGAAACTCTATTGGCCATAATCCCCAGACCATCATCACCACAGGCATGTTGAAGTTGATACTTGGCTGCTGCTACAGAGGTATGAATAAATATCTTTAGTCTGGGTTGGCCAACACTGTCTCTCTCTCTCTCTCTCTCTCTCTCTCTCTCTCTCTCTCGCTCTCTCTCTCACTAGTGAATCCATCTCCCCATCCTTCACTCTCTCCTTCCAGCTCTCTCTCTCTCTCTCTCTCTCTCTCGCTCTGGGACATGTAAATTGGCACCATTGTGTTGTAATGGTGAATGTGGTGACCATAGTTGATCCAGAATCTTGACTACACTTTACCAGAACCCTCTGCTGTAAGGCCAAGAAGTGTTACCAAATGTGTTCTGTATGATTGCAAACAGACTGTGAGTGTAACCATTCAAATGGAGGGTTCTGGTAAAGTGTAATCAAATGGAGGGTTCTGGTAAAGTGTAGTCAAACGGAGGGTTCTGGTAAAGTGTAGTCAAACGGAGGGTACTGGTAAAGTGTAATCAAACATGTTTTTGTTTACAACTCAGTGAACCACTCCCATTCCACTACTCCACTCTACATCAGGCTTGAAAGGCCTGCATTGTGGGCTGGGGGAAAGAAGCTGTGTCCACTATCAAACCCGCCTTGCTCTCTCTCCCTCTCTTTCTCTTTCTCTTTCTCCCCCCTCTCCCCCCCTCTCTCTCTCTCTCTCTCTCTCTCTCTCTCTTCCTCTCTTTCTCTTTTTCCCCCCTCTCCCTCCCCCCTCTCCCTCTCTTCCTCTCTCTCTCCCTCTCAATCTCTTTCTCCCCCCTCTCCCTCCCCCCTCTCTCTCTCTCCCTCTCTTTCTCTTTCTCCGCCCTCTCCCTCCCCCCTCTCTCTCTCTCTCTCTCTCTTTCTAACTGCTTTATACACTTGTTTTCCCAGAGGAGGGGATGTTCGATTCAACCACCAGGATAATTAGCATGCCATGTGTTGCAGACATCTGACAAAAATCCGCTTCTGACTCCTGACAGTTTGGTCCAGCTTTACGACCCGCCGCACACTGTCAAGTGTGTCCCACTACACTGATCCTCTGTGTGAAATCTAACGCCAGAGAGGGATCACTGGAAGATGACAGCAACAAAGGGACAGGACAAGAGACAAGGCAACCATTGGATACAGGAGGCCACTCTATTCAAAAGGATAATTTATTCATGGATCGCTTGACACCAGGGCTACGCACAACTCAGAGAGGAGCTAGATCGCTTGACACCAGGGCTATGAGAGTGGTTTCGATCAAGATTGATACAGTTTTTTGTGTAAAAGCTGTGTATCATAGATGAGAGAGTGGAGTGTGTGTTGTGTTGCGTAGTGTGTGTTGTGTTGCGTAGTGTGTGTGTGTGTGTGCGTGTGCGCGTGCGTGCGTGTGTGTGTGTGTGTGCGTGGGTGTGTGTGTGTGTGTGTGTGCGCGTGCGTGCGTGTGTGTGTGTGTGTGCGCGCGTGCATGTCTGTGCACTTTGGATGTCACGTGACAGATTTGCTTACTGTCTCTGTGATAATTCAGGACCAGTAAATGTGCGGTAGTCTACTCTCTAGTCAGCTGCTCTGCCTGTCTCTGTCCCTCACACTGAGGTGGTGTAGTGTCTCTGCTCAACCACACTGCCCTCTTCTGGCCATGGGGTGACACTGCAGGGAATGTTCAGTGGAGAAATAGAACTACAGAACTTCTCACCACAGGTGCATCCAAACAGTCTAATGATACTAAGTCTCCTTCAGATGCGAAAATCTGAAAACACAGGGTAAATGAGAACAACATTTTGAATGTATACTGACAATTGTCTTTCGTCTGTCAAATTTGGTTTTATCAGTTAATGCAGATGAGGGAACAGAGACGGCGAAAGGAAGACAAACACACACGTCATTGAGATGTGTCCTACGTTGTCAATTCTGTAATAGTTTTGTAGTATTTGCATATGTATAACTCTCTATAAGGTCACTAAAGAGAAAACTGGTATCAAATCCTAAATGCCATTGTTTTGCAGTTGTGGCCTTGAGTAAGGCACTCAACCCCCTCACAACAACTGCTTTACGGTCGCCCGGTGCAGCAGACCCCTGTTCCAACCTCTCCAACCGATCTAGGTGTTTCTTCGGGCGGGGTTGGAATAAAGCGGAAGGCAAAATGTTCATTAGTATTCGGTTATACAATTGACGAACAATAAAGGAATTGTAATCTTAAATTGCAGATTTCAGTTGAATAAACACACTGAATTCAATTACCAGCAGATGGAGCAGCAGATCCATCATTTCTATGATTGGTCACAATACTTCGCGAATGTGATAAATAGCCACTACTTTAAGGTAACATAAATCACAACATATTACTATTGTGTAAAAATAATATTAAGCAATTTAAGGTCATCCATTCAGTGGGCTACCTAACAATAGCCTTCTATAAAGGTTAAATAATAAAAGAAGCAATTATCCATCCTTCTTTCTCTCCTTCTTTCTCTCCTTCCTTCTCTCCTTCCTTCTCTCCTTCCTTCTCTCCTTCCTTTGCTCCTTCTTTCTCTCCTTCTTTCTCTCCTTCCTTCCTTCTCTCCTTCCTTCTCTCCCTCCTTCTCTCCTTCCTTCTCTCCTTCCTTCTCTCCTTCCTTCGCTCCTTCCTTCGCTCCTTCTTTCTCTCCTTCCTTCCTTCTCTCCTTCCTTCTCTCCTTCTTTCTCTCCTTCCTTTGCTGCTTCCTTCGCTCCTTCTTTCTCTCCTTCCTTCCTTCTCTCCTTCCTTCTCTCCTTCTTTCTCTCCTTCCTTTGCTGCTTCCTTCTCTCCTTCCTTCTCTCCTTCTTTCTCTCCTTCCTTCTTTCTCTCCTTCTTTCTCTCCTTCTTTCTCCTTCCATCCCTCCTTCTATCTGTCTATACCATGGGACTACAACAGAGGGAGGTCTCTCTATCATTAATTAGCTGTTTCGTCAGAGAGACATGTTCATTATGTTGATGCCACTCTGCCATGCCTGACCCAGTGGATTATACCCTGTTACATCCTGTTAGTGTTGAATACAGTGTCCTGTTACATAATATTAATACTGAATACAGTGTCCTGTAACATCCTATTACAGCTGAATACAGTGTCCTGTAACATCCTATTCATTCTGAATACAGTGTCCTGTAACATCCTATTCATTCTGAATACAGTGTCCTGTAACATCCTATTCATTCTGAATACAGTGTCCTGTTACATCCTATTACAGCTGAATACAGTGTCCTGTTACATCCTATTAATGCTGAATACAGTGTCCTGTTACATCCTATTAATGCTGAATACAGTGTCCTGTTACATCCTATTAATGCTGAATACAGTGTCCTGTTACATCCTATTAATGCTGAATACAGTGTCCTGTTACATCCTATTAATGCTGAATACAGTGTCCTGTTACATCCTATTAATGCTGAATACAGTGTCCTGTTACATCCTATTCATTCTGAATACAGTGTCCTGTAACATCCTATTCATTCTGAATACAGTGTCCTGTTATATCCTATTAATGCTGAATACAGTGTCCTGTTACATCCTATTAATGCTGAATACACCAAGACAGCCGTGAAGAGGGCACGACAACACCTTTTCCCCCTCAGGAGACTGAAAAGATTTGGCATGTGTCCCCAGATCCTCAAAAACTTCTACAGCTGCACCATCGAGAGAGCATTCTGACCGGTTGCATCACCGCCTGGTATGGCAACTGCTCGGCATCCGACCGTAAGGCGCTACTGAGGGTGGTGTGTTTGGCCCAGTACATCACTTGGACCAAACTGCCTATCATTACGCACACCTGTCCCCTTCGTCGCGAGCAGCAGCGCCTCATTGGACCCACCTGAACTCCATTATTATTTGTTTGCCTCCCCTTTATCTGTCTGTTCCTCACGTTATTCTCTGTGTGAACATTGATGTCGTTACTTTGACCTCTGTCCAGATGCTGTTCCTGTCCTGTTTCATGTCCGTCATTTGTTAAATGTTCTCCCTGTACCTGCTTCCTGTCTCCAGCGTCGATCCTCACAATCCAGGACCTATATGCTACGCATTGTCAGAGGAAGACTCCACTCACGCAAGTATTAGACTGTTCTCTCTGAAACCGCACGGCAAGCGGTGCCGGAGGGCCAAATCTAGGACCAAAAGGCTCCTTAGCAAGTTCTACCAAGCCATAAGACTGCTGAACAATTAATCAGCCACCCAGACTATTTACATTGACCCCCCCCCCCTTTGTTTGTACACTGCTGCTACTCTCTGTCTATTATCTGTGCGCAGTCACTTCACCCCTACCTAAATGTACACATTTCCTCGACTAACCTGTACCCCCGCACATTGACTCGGTACTGGTACCCCTGTATATAGCCTCGTTATTGTTATTTTATTGTGTTACTTTTATTTAAATATTACTTTTTTTACTTAACTTTATTTATTGAACTGCATCATTTGTTAAGAGCTTGTAAGTAATCATTTCACTTTAAGGTCTACACCTGTTCTATTCTGAGCATGTGACAAATAACATTTGATTTCATTTAACACAGTGTCCTGTTACATTCTATTACAGCTGAATACAAAGTCCTGTTACATTCTATTAAAGCTGAATAAAGTGTCTTGTTACACCCTATTAAAGCTGAATACAAAGTCCTGTTACACCCTATTAAAGCTGAATACAAAGTCCTGTTACACCCTATTAAAGCTGAATACAAAGTCCTGTTACACCCTATTAAAGCTGAATACAGTGTCCTGTTACACCCTATTAAAGCTGAATACAGTGTCCTGTTACACCCTATTAAAGCTGATTACAGGCTCATTGGGAGGTCGCTCTATGGGCCATTTCAATTAGAGAGTGTCAACTATGATATTTTCTTACTACATTGGTATTTAGCAGGATCCCATGGGAATCAGAGAAGTCAGCCCCCTTTACTCCCTCACATCAGAAAAGCTGGACTGGATTTGAACTAACTGAAGAACAACATTTAACAGCAAATAAGTGAACATAAAAATAAATTTAAAAAAATGAAAAATCCCAAATAAGGAAACAACAGTATCTTCTGAAAAAGATGGAAGCCATATTGGGTTTGTTGTGGTCTGTGTCATCTCTCCTGCGTGTAGTGACATGAGAAGAGGTTTACAGAAGAGACATTGTTTATAAACACAACGGTTACGTTGGAAAAGCCTTGCTTGGTTTTTTTTTTTCTTTGTGGTGGGAGCACACATACCAAGGTTTCCTCACAGAAACGAGCGGTGACATGCCTTCATGAGAGGTGTTGAATTTCATTATGTCTCAGTTGCTTTGTGTGGACAGACATGTGAAGGTGTTCAGTTTCACTTTTGGCCGAAACCTGTTTTTCACTGTCATCAGGCAAACCTGTTGATTTCTCAAATAGTATAAAAATATCTCCCACAGTGTGTCATTTGTGTGTGTGTGTGTGTGTGTGTGTGTGTGTGTGTGTGTGTGTGTGTGTGTGTGTGTGTGTGTGTGTGTGTGTGTGTGTGTGTGTGTGTGTGTGTGTGAGAGAGAGAGAGAGCAGTACCGGTGCCAAGCGAAGAGAGGGGGCCAAGGCACCATTTAACAGCACGCGAAACAGCAGACATGGTTATCCAATTACATTAAGCATTACCTGCTAACAGAGGACGATGGCTGCCGTTTTACGATCTCCTAACCAATTGTGTTTGTGTGTGTTTTTTCGCATTTTTTGTAACATATTTTGTATATAATGTTTATACCCTGATGAAGACAGCTTGCCTGTCGAAACGTTGGACATAAACATTTTTGCATCTGAGCTCCTAGAGTGAGCGACTCTCCTTTTTTTTCTGTGTTCCACTCCGCTAGCCAGCACCTCTCCTAAACAGGTGTTCTACTCCTCTAGCCAGCACCTCACCTAAATAGGTGTTCTACTCAGCTAGCCAGCACCTCGCCTAAATAGGTGTTCTACTCCGCTAGCCAGCACCTCTCCTAAACAGGTGTTCTACTCCGCTAGCCAGCACCTCTCCTAAACAGGTGTTCTACTCCGCTAGCCAGCACCTCTCCTAAACAGGTGTTCTACTCTGCTAGCCAGCACCTCTCCTAAACAGGTGTTCTACTCTGCTAGCCAGCACCTCTCCTAAACAGGTGTTCTACTCAGCTAGCCAGCACCTCGCCTAAATAGGTGTTCTACTCCGCTAGCCAGCACCTCACCTAAATAGGTGTTCTACTCAGCTAGCCAGCACCTCTCCTAAATAGGTGTTCTACTCCGCTAGCCAGCACCTCTCCTAAACAGGTGTTCTACTCAGCTAGCCAGCACCTCTCCTAAACAGGTGTTCTACTCTGCTAGCCAGCACCTCTCCTAAACAGGTGTTCTACTCTGCTAGCCAGCACCTCTCCTAAACAGGTGTTCTACTCAGCTAGCCAGCACCTCTCCTAAATAGGTGTTCTACTCAGCTAGCCAGCACCTCGCCTAAATAGGTGTTCTACTCAGCTAGCCAGCACCTCTCCTAAATAGGTGTTCTACTCAGCTAGCCAGCACCTCTCCTAAATAGGTGTTCTACTCCGCTAGCCAGCACCTCTCCTAAACAGGTGTTCTACTGTGCTAGCCAGCACCTCTCCTAAACAGGTGTTCTACTCCCCTAGCCAGCACCTCTCCTAAATAGGTGTTCTACTCCGCTAGCCAGCACCTCACCTAAACAGGTGTGCATTTCTTTCACCTCTAGTATATAATTTTTCTACCACCGTCTCTTATGACCAAAAAAGAGCTTCTAGATATCAGGACAGTGATTACTCACCTCGTACTGGATGAAGATTTTTTCTTTAACGAGTCGGACACAAAGGATTTACTTCAGACACCCGACAGGCCCAAATCACCGGCATTCACATGAAGAAGAGGAGGAGATATTGGGGACTTAGGTCGGGGTGCCTTGTAAGGATCCTACGACGAGTGGGTAATCTGCCTCTGCCATCAGTCCTATTAGCCAACTTACAATCATTTGATAACAAAATAGACGAGCTACGATCATGAATATCCTACCAACGGGACATTAAAAAGGGTAATAAATCAAATCATATCAAATGTTATTGGTCACATACACATGGTTAGCAGATGTTATTGTGAGTGTAGTGAAATGCTTCTAGATCTGACAGAGCAGCAGTATTTAACAGGTCATATCTAACAATTCCACAACAAAACCTAATACACACAATCTAGTAAAGGAATGGGTTGAGAATATATAAGTATAAAATATATGGATGAGCAGTGACAGAGCAGTTAAGATGCAATAGATAGTAAAGAATAGATAGTGAAGGATACAGTATACAGTATATACATATGAGATGAGTAATGCGAGACATGTTAACATTATTAAAGTGGCATTATTAAAGTGACTAGTGTTCCATTTATTAAAGTGGCCAATGATATCAAGTCTGTAAGTAGGCAGCAGCCTCTCTGTGCTAGTGATGACTATTTAACAGTCTGATGGCCTTGAGATAGAAGATGTTTTTCAATCTCTCTGTTCCAGCTTTGATGCACCTGTACCGGCCTCACCTTCTGGATGTTAGCGGGGTGAACAGGCGGTGGCTTGGGTGGTTGTTGTCCTTGATGATCTTTTTTGCCATCCTGTGACATCGGGTGGTGTAGGTGTCTTGGAGGGCAGGAAGTTTGCACCCGTTGATGCATTGTGCAGACCTTACTACCCTCTGGAGAGCCCTGTGGTTGTGGGAGGTGCAGTTGCCGTACCAGGTGGTGATACAGCCCGACGGGATGCTCTCAATTGTGCACATGTAAAAGGTAGGGAGGGTTTTCGGTGACAAGCCAAAATATGATATGTACACCGAGGAAATTTAAACTTTCCTCCTTCTCCACTGCTGTTCCATTGATGTGGATAGGGGGGTGCTCCCTTTGCTGTTTCCTGAAGTCCACGAACATCTCTTTTGTTTTGTTGACGTTGAGTGAGAGGTTATTTTCCTGACACCACACTCCGAGGGCCCTCACCTCCTCCCTGTAGGCCGTCTCGTCGTTGTTGGTAGTCAAGCCTACCACCGTAGTGTCATCTGCAAACTCGATTATTGAGTTGGAGGCGTGCATGGCCACGCAGTTGTGGGTGAACAGGGAGTACAGGAGAGGGCTGAGAACGCACCATTGTGGGGCCCCAGTTTTGAGGATCAATATCTTGTGTTTCACTGAGTCGTGGCTGAATGACAACATGGATAACATACAGCTGGCTGGGTTTTAATTCCATCAGCAAGATAGAACAGCTGCCTCCTGTAAGAGGTGTCGATCTGTGTATATTTGTAAACAACAGCTGGTGAACAAAATCTAATATTAAGGAAGTCTCAAGGTTTTGCTCGCCTGAGGTAGAGTATCTCATGATAAGCTGTAGACCACACTATTTACGAAAATAGTTTTCATCTATATTTTTCGTGGCTGTCTATTAACCACCACAAACCCAGGCTGGCACTAAGACCGCACTCAATGAGCTGAATAAGGCCATAAGCAAACTGGGAAACGCTCATCCAGAGGCGGCGCTCCTAGTGGCCGGGGACTTTAATGCAGGGAAACTTAAATCCGTTGTACCTAATTTCTACCAGCATGTTAAATGTGCAACCGGAGGAAAAAAAACGTTAGACCACCTTTACTCCACACACAGAGACGCGTACAAAGCTCTCCCTCGCCCTCCATTTGGCAAATCTGACCATAATTCTATCCTACTGATTCCTGCTTACAAGCAAAAACTAAAGCTAGAAGCATCAGTGACTCGGTCAATAAAGAAGTGGTTAGATGGCGCAGATGCTAAACTACGGGACTGCTTTGCTAGCACAGACTGGAATGTGTTCCGGGATTCTTCCAATGGCATTGAGGAGTACACCACATCAGTCACTGGCTTCATCAATAAGTGCATCTATGATGTCGTCCCCACAGTGACCTTATGTACAGTATATATCCCAACCAGAAGCCATGGATTACAGGCAACATCCGCACTGAGCTAAAGGGTAGAGCTGACTCTAACCCGGGAAGCTTATAAGAAATCCCGCTATGTCCTCCAATGAACCATCAAACAGGCAAAGCGTCAATAAAGGACTAAGGTTGAATCGTACAACACCGGCTCCGACGCTCGTCGGATGTGGCAGGTCTTGCAAACTATTACAGACTACAAAGGGAAGCACAGCCGTGAGCTGCCCAGTGACACGAGCCTACCAGAGGAGCTAAATTACTTCTATGCTCGATTCGAGGCCAGCAATACTGAAGCATGCATGAGAGCATCAGCTGTTCCGGACGACTGTGTGATCACGCTCTCCGTAGCCGATGTGATTAAGACCTTTAAACAGGTCAATATTCACAAGGCTCACATCAACACCGTCATCTCAGAAACTCCAGACCCACTCCGATTTGCATACCACCCCAACAGATCCACAGATGATGCATTCTCTATTGCACTCCACACTGCCCTTTCCCACCTGGTCAAAAGGAACACCGACGTCAGAATGCTGTTCATTGACTACAGCTCAGTGTTCAACACCATAATACCCTCAAAGCTCATCACTAAGCTAAGGACCCTGGGACTAAACACCTCCCTCTGCAACTGGATCCTGGACTTCCTGACGGGCTGCCCCCAGGTAGTAAGGGTAGGTAACAACACATCTGCCATGTTAATCCTCAACAACACCCCTATTTTTTACACAACACTTATTTTTCTTAAAGCTGCATCGTTGGTTAAGGGCTTGTAAGTAAGCATTTCACTGTAAGGTCTACACTGGCTCATGTGATAAATCAAATTTGATTTAATTTGATTCGATTTGAGACACAACACATTAGTTAATGAATTACCGGCCTAATTATCACTCGCATGTGAAAAGGCACTTTGGTCTCAATGGACATTGCTGACTGGCCACCAAGGCTCTAAGGAGAGTGACTGGCCACCAAGGCTCTAAGGAGAGTGACTGGCCACCAAGGCTCTAAGGAGAGTGACTGGCCACCAAGGCTCTAAGGAGAGTGACTGGCCACCAAGGCTCTAAGGAGAGTGACTGGCCACCAAGGCTCTAAGGAGAGTGACTGGCCACCAAGGCTCTAAGGAGAGTGTTCTCTCTACGGTGTGATATTCCTGCATCAATTTAAAGCCTCTGGATTTGATTGTCTGTCTTCAGTCCCCATTGGAAGAACCAATAAGGGCCATGACCTGCTGTGCTTCAGTAGCAACCGATCAGCTAGAACAAAAGACCAGCAGTTATACTCGTCTGGGCTGGGGTAGCTCAATGACCAGCAGTTAAACACGTCTGGGCTGGGGTAGCTCAATGACCAGCAGTTATACTCGTCTGGTCTGGGGTAGCTCAATGACCAGCAGTTAAACACGTCTGGGCTGGGGTAGCTCAATGACTGCAGTTAAACACGTCTGGGCTGGGGTAGCTCAATGACCTGCAGTTATACTCGTCTGGTCTGGGGTAGCTCAATGACCAGCAGTTAAACACGT